>NC_141536.1:1503998-1658498 GCF_021556685.1 Rattus norvegicus
TTCTAAGAATGACACAAGCCATGTCTAATCTCATGCCTATTCAATGAAATCAGAAGTTATAAAAAAATTCATCCTAGTGTTGTTTTTTTTTACCAATTTCAACTTTAAGATATTAAGTACAATCACATTGGAATTCCTGTTTTCTCAGAAGTTTTGATAATGTCACCTACAATTAAGCAAGAGGAGAATCCTTAATGAATTTCTCTAAAATACATTTGCATGACAGATAAAATATTAACTTTAGAATGAGAATATTAGAAAGATGCTTGTGTCTGTGTTACTGCATTGAAAATGTAATTTATACCCCTTTGTCATTTTCAAAATGCAGATGTTCATAGTTTACATATTAGATTATGTGGACTATTAATAATAAAAAAAAGTTTCTAACAATAACTGAAGAACAGAGCCAGTACTTTGAAACAATAATGCTTCTGTCACCTTTAATGTATATAGTTTTTGCTATAGGTACACAATGATTTCTACATATGAAAGTCTAAATGCTCTACAGCTCATGTTTTCTAGTTTCAAGAAGTGAAAACTTCAATAATAGCTTTTAACTTCAAAATCAAAATGAAAACAAAATGCATGAACAGAAAGAACAGAAGGAAAATAAAAGAAGGGAAGGAAGAAAGCATGGAAGGAAGGAAGGAAGGAAGGAAGGAAGGGAGGAAGGAAGGAAGGAAGGAATGAAGGAAGGGAACAGGAAGAAACAGGAAGAGATTTGTTAAGTTGCTCATTTGACAGGCTACATGCCAGTATGGAAGACACCCTTGGATGAGTTCCAAAACTGTACAAGATCAGGCATGGTTGTTCGTATCTATAATTCACTGGTGAATATCAGACCTTCAAAGTCATCACTGAATATATAGTGAGCTTCAGGCAAGTCTGGGGTTTATGAGACCCTGTGGAAAAAAGAGAGAAAGAGAGAGAGGGGGGTAGAGGAAGAAAGGAAGGACTGACTTCGAGCGATAGCGACTCAAGATGGCAGCCACCACAGGCTCGGGAGTAAAAGTCCTTTGAGATTTCCGACTGTTGGAAGAGCTGGAAGAAGGCCAGAAAGGAGTAGGCGACAGCACAGTAAGCTAGGGTCTGGAGGACTATGAGGACATGACACTCACAAGATAGACAGGCATGATAATTGGGCCTCCACGAACAATTTATGAAAACCGAATATGCAGCCTTAAGATAGAGCGTGGGCCACTCTAGTATCCAGAAGCATCCCAGTCTGTGAGATTTGTAACAAGAGTCAATATGAACGGCGTGAGCAGTTCCAATGGAGTGGTGGATCCACGAGCCATGGCAGTACTGGCAAAGTGACAGAATTCCCACAGCATCAAAGTCATCCTGCAGGAACTGAGGCGCTTGATGATGTCAAAAGAGAACATGAAGCTGCCACAGCCACCAGAAGGACAGTGTTAAAGCCATTAGTCACCAAGGCCCCGGCCTCCCTTCCCCATCCAACCCAAGTCTTCATTTTCCACAGTAGTGAATTTTCTAGATCCATCTGTAGACCTCAAAGTACTGGAGAGGAAGCTCCACTCAGACTTCATCCTGAGACACTGCTCTGTTACTAACTTCTTGTCCATTTGAAATACCTAAGTTGTGCTGTGTAACATCATCTGTCGAGTATAACCGCTGTCTGCCTGGTTGAACTTCTGGGATCAATAAGGTGTGTTGAAATCGGTTTCCTTTGGGAGCGGTGGGCATAGCTAACGCAACTGTGGACAGACACGTCTCACACAATCACCTGCTGCTGGCACTTGGCCTGGGTATGCCTTTGCCCGCCCCGCCCTCTGCCACAGCTGTGTGGTGGCCCATAGATTAGATGGGGAGTTTTCAGGTAGCAGCTGTGGGACTGACCACCACTAGGTTTGGGGTGCTCTGGCTGTACCCATGCTTTCTTAAGTCTTAAGTGATTGCCCCATCCAAGCCATGGTCCCCACTCCTCCACTCCCACCCTTGGTCAAAGCTTAGATTGTAACCTCCCCTCCCCTGAAATTGGCCCTGGGTGAGGAATTCAGAGCTTCCAGTCTCCCCACCTTTATCAAGGGGTGCTGCTTTCCCCTCCTCAAGTCCCTTGTTGCCCATCATCACCCAACACTTGCTGTGGCCAGAAGCCATCAGATGAGGTTGAAAACGCCTGGCCTCCCTCCCTTAGCTCTGGACCACACTTGTTCACCTGCCACCAGCCTGGGAAGGGAGCGCTGGGTCTGCGGCCCTGTCACCACCATCAGCTCCTGAGCTTTGAGCTCAGGTCTAGAGGTGAACAGAGCAGTCACAGGGCGACTCAGACGGGCCACCGCTCAGGGTCCTTGGATATATGCCTAGAGAAAGGCCATGTGGAGAGTCCTCGGTGCGCATGGTTCTGAGTTGGTTCCTTTTCCCATAATTGCTTTGTTTTTACACGTTGAAGAGGTTTGAACAGGGCTTTCAGTCACCCTGACCACCCATCGGGTCTGGAGTGGAGTCTGACAGCTGGAGCACGAGGTCCTGACTCTGCTCCTCAGTGTTGCTCCTCAGACTCTGGGTAGGGACCCAGAGGAGCTCTGTGTCACCATGTTCACAGATCGTTTGCAGATAGGTGGGCCTGGCTCCTGGCTCATTGACAGGACCCAGGATCCCCACTCTGTTCAGGACCACTAAATGTTGAAATGTGGATGCATACTGAAATAACGGCAATTCGAGGTGTTGCAATGAGGAAAAAAAAAAAAAGGACTGAGCAGATGAAACACTGGTGATTCTTTCTTAGTCCATTCAAGCCTCATTAAGTTTCAAATTTTTCAAACTAGCCATATGTACAGCAAAATTCAAAAAGACAATGATAATAACCACATGGGAGTCACTTGGGGAGACAATTTGCTCACAGTGGTAGAATGTAAATGAGCCGAGTTGATACTATAAGAATAAGGCAAATCCTCAACTGATTGATTTGAAGTATCTTTTCCCACATATGAGCTTACTTTAATGAGAGGAATCGTGGACATGTCAACCTTTAATGAAGTACAATTTTTTAAGCCTTCTCTATTCCTATTTTCAGTCATGGTGACTTCATGCAGGATTTTCTGATAGTATATATCAGTATGATATCATCTTACTAAAATCAATAGGAAATACAGTCCAAATTTTTGAATCCCAATTAATTAAAGATGAATATTTACACAAAACTGTTTGTATCAAATTCGACAAAGTTGTTTTCGTGAATAGGAAAGGCACACAGAACTAAACCCTTAACAAAAATTAAAATCAGGACCTATAGAAAAGGCTCAGGGGTTTTCCTTGGTCTCTAGTAGAGGACCTAAGTTCAGTGTCCAGTATCTATACTTGGTGGGTCATTACTACTTGTCAATCGAGCTCTGGAAATTGGGTACCCTCTCCTACATTTTGCAAGTACCTGTACTCATTTGTGCACACATGTACAGATGCATGAAGCAAATATTTAAAACCGCTTTTAAATATGAAAAACTAAAAAAAGTCAAAAAGAAAATGAAGGACAAAGAACAATGATTTGAATGTAAGTCATGTTAATACTGTACATAGCTATAAAAAAAGTCATTTAACATAACCTTGAAACAGCATAATTCAGATAGTTAAAATGCAGTCCCACACTCCTACCCAGTATTTAATATCAAATTATTCTCTATAGTTATTCAAATCAATATTCAAATCAATAATTTCTACAGGTGCATTTAATAGTCTTTGTTCATTAAACTAATCAAAATCTATGTTGTAGTTATTTGAAGAGAAAGAATTTTATGAATCACGTGATATCAACTGAATAAATATGAAAATTATGTGTGCAAACTTTACAAAAGTTAGTTTCAACACAAAAGTATAAATTTACAATTTAATAAACAAGAAACTAATTGATCAACCAAATGTTAACAACTACAATTCATCTATATATGAAATAGAAAATAATATTTGAGATATAAAATTAAGACTTATGTTAGTAAAATAATGCATAAGTTATTTTACTTAAAAAGAAAATCTTATGATCATATTAATACAGCTAGAAAACATTAAGAAAAAACTTAATACTCTTAAAAATGGGATACACATGCACACAAATTTAGAAAAGTTTGATACATATACATTATATTATAATGTCATATCAAAAGTTAGAACTATCATTTGTTTGTTATGAATGAAAGGAAGATGTTTCAGACCACAAACAGAAATAAAATTCTCTCGTATTTTACATAAATAAAAGGCATTTACATAAATAAAAAAATTTTAATAACATCTCCATCATAATTAGATGAGTATGTTCCTGCCTTCTTGCAATGAACATTGAATTGATCTCTACTGTATCAAGAAAAATTGTGATAGCTGTTAGGTACAGAGAATGAAAAGCCGTCCTCTGGACAGCTCATGGTTATCACACTCATGAACCCACAGCACCAGTGTTAACACAATACTTTCACATGATCAAGCCAGCTAGAGTCAGGGCTTAGATGGGGTGACCAACCCTTGCTAATGCCATATTGAGGGGCTTTTGGCATTTGATGGCTACTGGTGAATGAAGAATCATTCATTTGGGGGGGGGTATTGCCTTGGTAATTTGCTTGTGCTTCAATAGATTCCCTTCATGGGTGACACTAGATTCTGATTCTTTGATGAGATCTAAAAGGTAAACAGATGAAAACATGGTGTCAGGAGATGTATTATAGGAAATCTGGTGAGATTTGGTAAAGGGAATGTAGAGTGCATACAAGTATATTTCTTTATATAAAAAATAAAGAAAAATATGAAAGGACAAATGTTTACTTAATTAACAGAAGATAGAATATCTCTATAGACCAATTCTAAATAGCTTATAAATATAAAGCTAGAAATAATAGATGAGTTTAAAAGATGTACAAATTTTCTTCACTGTTTAAGAGATCATCGTAAGAGATCATGGGAGAGAATGTAATGTATTATAATATACTTCCAAATGTAAAAGATTATAACTTTAGCTTAGTAATAAATACAAGGTTTTTCACCGACTGAGATTATGTATAATCAGTTTGAGCTAATTCCTCCCTGTTAAATTATAAGCATTTCTAAATTCCTCAGAAAAACAACCTTAGAATAACTACTTTTAGTCCCCCAAAGTCCAGGGAATTGAGGCAAAAACTCTTCAATGGATTCTTCAAGCTGTACATAATTATTTTTATATTTATTACTAAACTAAAGTTATGATCTTTTACATTGGCACAGAATTTATTTGATACAAATTTAGATTTTTAAGATTTTCTTTAATATAAATTTCTCATTGATTTAAAATTAATATTGTTACTCTGATGTACACGTATTGTGCATATACAACATTTTTCAACAGAGATGGCTTATACCCAGTCCTTTTCTGCTATTAAAAAATGAAGCTGAGATGATTAAGCACGTGAGTTTAAGGCCAAATAGCAAATTCATGTCTCTAAGTTTATTGTTAGAATGCTTTCAAGATAATTTGTTAAGATAATTAATGGACAACAGTCCAGATTACTTATATAGTTAGACAGTTTCTAAAAAACACCGGAAGTCCACAAAATATGACATTTAATGTTCTTTAACTTTTATTGAGACATGTCCGCTCCCACCAGCTCCCCCTTGGTATATTCAAAGAAGAAATTGAAAATCTCCACCTCCACGTGAGGTGATTTATTGTGGCTGACAGGCACTATGCAAAAATTGCTCCAATTCTTCTACAGACTAATTACTGTCCAGAAAAGGAAACATTGCAGAATAAGTTGGCTGAAAATTTCTGCCAAGCCAGAATGATTAGCCCTTCAAAATTCAGTGTTTCAAAAGTCTGTCTGATGATCCTAAGCCAGAAGCCTGAAGACTTGCTCTCACGTGTTGCTCACAGGGGACTGTGCAAATAGAAAATTGTCTCTATAACCTGTCTCAGTTCTAGAAGCCATGCTAGGCTTCCTATATTTACAGATATATGGCTCATTCTCAGATTACTGGCAGGGTTGAAAACTTAGTATAATCTTATAACCCACTCAGACTATTTAACTTTGAGAATACATATTTATTAGTTAGTTATCAGATAATACATAAGCTAGCCAGGATATAACAGATTTTAAGCCTTTTAAAAGCTAAAATATATAACTAAATGTTCTGTTTAACTGATAAAAGTTGGGCTGGGTGTTAGGTACATCTGATACTTTTAAATTACAGAATGATAATAGTTGTGCTCAACTTATATTTGAGAAAAAAATTTCTGGTTTTTTTTTAATTAAAAGGGTAAAAGAGTAGATTGATGTCATTATTAAGGGAAGGGAGGTACAGGATAGAACCAGGCCTGTCATTGGATAAGAAGGAAGGATGGGTGGGAGAAAAGTTTTAGAGAGGCAGAGGAAGCCAGAGTGAGAATGTGAGAGCACAGAGAACATGGCAGTAGATGTTTAGATGCCTCTCTGTACATATTACAGGTTGTTATGACTATTCTCAAGGGATGGGTGTGTACAGGATTTTGTGCTGTCTGGATTGGCAAATTATATCTTATCAATTGGATCAGAAAATATTGTTTGATGTGTTCTTTCATAAGGCAACTTAATTGAGTTTAAGAGAGTGTATGGTGGCCAGATGCATGGGCCTACCAAAGAATTGGGATGTGTTTGCCTGGCGTGATGGAAACCCAACCAAGAGGGCTGTGGATGAGGGAGGAGCAGCCTGACAGGGTGCCGTATTGGGAAGAATAGTGTGTCAGAAAGTAGATGCGGCAGCATGGAGCCACTGAGATAAATTATTCCTATTTCCAATGGCACCAGAAATAATAAGGGACTGAGACAGCTAGGGTATACCTGGGAACCAGTTCTGTCAGGTTTTTTGTTTTCTTTTTTTGTTTTTATTTTTACTGCAGCACATATATTGTGTGTCGAGTGTCCTGAAGGGAAAACATGCTTAAGTCCTTGAGTATGAAGTGATTTATTGCATCATGGCCACATATAACCATGATGGGATACTAAAGACAAAGATAGGAGAGTGAGGATTTTTAATTTCCAAGAAATTATAGGATTTTGTTGTTCCTCAATCATATGATTTTTTTGGGTAGGATATATACCTTGTGATCTAGACTAATAGATGTATCACAGAAAGAAAAAAGGTGGAGGCAGAGTTACCATTAAAGGTTTTTGGGGCCTGGGAATCAGATGCAAGGGACAGAGAGACTACAAGGCCACAGAACATGTTGCTTATCAATTATATTGAGGTTACAAAGGGGATGGCAGGTTTGAGGAAAGCAGCCAGTTAGACAGGACTGTGATCTAACACTTCCCTGCTTATGAAAGAAAATTCAAAAGTCACATCCAGCTGGAAAGTCTTATGAATACTATGAAGTACCTATTAATGTGGGGAGCCAGGACTGCCCAAGGCTGTCTGAAAGACCTGGACAAAAGAATAACTGGAACACTAGTTCTATGCCCTTACCCAGGATCACACTTGTCAAGGCCTGTCTGATGCTGAAGCCAATGTCTTAAAGGAGTCAAGGTTGAGGGAAGAGACTCTTCCCTTAAGTTGTGGTTATCAGTTCTTAGGCAGCTGTAACTGTGGTATCCCATGTTCTTTTCGTCAGCATTGTCTGACTTAATCATTTGCTGACTTAGTTGTTCCCCATGTACAACCACCAGTACCCCCAGGACTGCAAATTATAAATATGATTCTACAATTTCTAATAAAGAGCAAATAAATGTCAAGCAATCTTCACAAAAATGTTTACTAACAGCAATCACATTTTAAATCAGACAAACTAAAAATAAATTGAACACCATGTGCTCCAGCTGTATATCCTCGGGACATAACCCCAAGACACCAAATTACTACAGAGGTACTTGTACAGTTTCACCCATTGTTGCTTAGTTGCCAGCAGGGAGGAAATGCAATTCATATGAATCCTAATGGGGTGACTGCTCTGCTTTTCCTATCAGTTATTTTGCTCTACTGCCACTATGCCATCCTCACCGTGCAATCCTAGATAACACAGTGATCTATGACTCCAAGATATAATGTTTGACTATGTAATTGCAAATATTGGAAGAGAAATGAAGTCTTAAACACTGCTATATATTTATTTAAATGTCCCTGTTTTTTTTATTCCAGAGACTGTGCTGCAAAAGGTATATACACACTTCTCCCTCATTTCCTCAGCTGAAGGCTATGTGGCTCAGTTTTAATTCTCATGTGATAAAGTATCAAATTCCCTATACTATCTCAATAGATGTATCTCTCTTATTCCTTTTCTATTTAAAGAGTCTAAACTGTCCTTATATCAAACTATGCTGTTTATATAACAGGCAAACCCAGAAATATCAACTGTGCTTCACAAGGTAAGTATGCAAAGTACGGTTTTATAGAATTGCTTGTAATGCATCTACTCCTATTTTTATTTTCTGGTCTATTCAGGTGTGTTTTATAATATCCACCTGCAGAGATATCTATGGAAAATTACAAACAAAAGCAAAAACAGAAAACAATTAAGATCTGTTATCAAATCTTAAGCAAACATTCACCACTCTAGGACTGGGAAATTGCTCAGTGGGTAGAAACATATGGACCTGGGTGTGAATATTCAGCATGTATACATAATGCCAGGCATAGGGGATAGCTACACATAACTATTACCTCTGAATCCTGAGGGCTCACTGACCAGTTCTCCAATCCCACAGTAAATTTCTAGTTCAACAAGAGAACTTACGTCAAGAACAGTGAACAGCACTAAGGAAGATGCTTGAAATCCCTCTCAGAACTCCAAAAACACATGCACAGATGGGTAAAGCCACACAGTTACAGGCATGCACCACACACTCACATCCACCAACATTCTTATAACACACAACACCACAGATACATAGAAAATGGTTAAGGGACTGCAGGGTAATTCTTAATTTGCTGTTGTCACCCAGCATGTATCTTAGATACTGATAATAACCAAGAACAGATTAAGCTGGAAGAGAGTTTATCCATAGTTTTAACTTTTCCTTTATTTTAATTTAATTAAAATGCTTTCGTAATTTTACACAAAATACTATATCCAGACTTATGGAATTCTAGAATCACCCAGGACAAAAACTTTTGAGCATGTCTGAGAGAGAGAGAGACATCAGACTGGAAGAGTTCTAGTGCAAAGGCCCTCCAGCCAGAAGCTGGAACCCAGATGCCCTTCAACAGAGGAATGGATACAGAAAATGTGGCATATTTGCACAATGAAGTACTACTCAGCTTTCAAAAACAATGACTTCATGAAATTCCTAGGCAAATGGATGGAACTAGGAAATATCATCCTGAGTGAATTAACCCAGTTTGTAGATACTAGTCCAAAGCTTGGAATACGCAAGATACAATTCATAGACCATATGACGCTCAAGAAGGATGAAGAACAAAATGTGGACACTTCAGTCCTTCCTAGAAGGGGGAACAAAATACTCAAGAGGGAGGGGAATATAGGGACACAGTGGAGCAGAGACTTAAGGAAAGGCCATCTAGATGCTGCACCATCTGGGAATCTATCACATATGCAGCCACCAAACCTAGTTAGTATTGCTGATGCCAAGAAGTCCTTACTGATGGGAGCTTGATGTGGATGTCTCCTGAGAGACTCTGCCAGAACCTCACTGATATAGACAAGCACGCTTGAAGCTAACCATCGGACTCCATGGGGACTCCAATGAAGGAGTGAAGGAAGAGCTGAAAAGGTTTGCAAACCCATAGGAAGAACAACAATATCAACCAGCTAGACTAACCAGTGCTCCTAGGGATTAAACTACTAACCAAATAGTACTCATGTAAAAGCCTAACACTTCAGTTGCATATGGAGCAGAGGATGGCATTGTCTGGCATCAATAGGAGGAGAAGCCCTTGGTCCTGTGAATGCTCCTTTCTCCAGTGTAGGGGAATGGCATGCTATTGAGGTGCGAATGGGTGAATGGGAGGAAAAACATCCTCATGGAAGCAGGGTGTGGGGTGTGGGAGAGTGGGTAACTGGGCAAGGGAATAACATTTGCAGTGTAAATATATAAAATATCAAGTTAAAAATGTTACTACTGCTCTTAATAACCCTATATGTTTTTAAAATCCATTTGTCAAAATTCTTACTAAGTCTGTTTTGTTTTCACACATGGACTATGATGGGTTAACACCATATCTGGGAATATCTTCTCAATATTAGACATAACATCTGAATATGTGATAATTTATATCCATTTTTTTATTCAGGAAGAATCCGATGCCAAAGAAAATTTCCTCTTTTTGATTAGCATGGAAATTATGTTCAAAATAAGCTAATTAAATAAAGATACCTGAGTGTATACACATTCATATACATATTCATACATATGAATATGTGTGTGTGTGTATGTATACATGATGTAGGCCTCCTTCACAGGGCATCTAGGCCTTAACAGTTCCCTCAGGCCTTCATGTTTTCCCTAGACCTTTAACAGCCAGCAGCTTTGCCCTCTGAGCAACCAGTCTACAGAGGAATTCATAGAGAAACCCTGTCTGAAAAATTAGGGGAGCGAGACAAACAGATTGATCGCTCTCTCTCTCTTTCTCTCTGTGTGAGTGTGTGTGTGAGTGTGTGTGTGTGTGTGTGTGTGTGTGTGTGTGTGTGTGTGTGTTCAACTGAGGAGGCACTGGCAAATAAATGTTTGCCCATCCTCTGTAAGCCAGTCCATCCCAATACTGCCTTTCCTTTTCCTTAGTTTGTTTGGTTTATTCCAAGTTAATTGTATCTGTTTCTTTAATTTCCTCTTCATTTCTTTAGTTGAGTCAGGGGTCTTTGCACATAAGCCCTGGAAATCAGTACCTGGATCAGGTCTGCAGCCTGCTCACAGGGTTCTACCCACCTCCACCTCTCAAGTGATGCAATAAAAGACATGCAGCACCACACCTGGTTTCTTTTCACTGTACATTTACTTTAGTTCCAATGTTCATTCAGGTCTGAGAGAGGAGGGAGGGAAGGAGGGAAGAGAGAGAGAGAGTAACAGAGAAACAGTGACAGAGAGGGAGAATTGTAGGTTATTGTTCCATCTCTTCAATCACTGTCTGTTGTTCGCCATCTTGGCAACCACCGCAACCCTTCCTTGGGTAAGATCAAGCATAATGGCAGCAACCATATAATTCCTGCTTAGTCGCACTGAACACTCCAGTCATCACTACCTGTGGAGAATTGTAAGGGGGCTCCTCTGATCTAGAGAATAGTACCCTTGAATGGAATGAGAAGCACAACAAGCATTATTTGTTTTGAAACATAAGACGTGGAAAGAACTACATGTGTGGATTTACAGACAGAAAGACAGAGAGACAGACAGACAGACAGAGAGACAGGATGGACAGGACAGAACAGGACAGGACAGGACAGGACAGGACAGGACAGGAGAAAAAAACAAGAACACAAACAAAAACTCAAAATGGAAGTCCGGTTCCAAATAGTCTCTGTCTGCACTGTCGCTCTAGTGTTGGTGGTCCAGCTTATAAAAGCTTATACATGGGTGGGTGCAGGAAATGCTGCTGGGTGTTCAGTTCAGGTCCAAGATTATTGCGGGTAACTAGACAACAAAGAAAGCAGTTAGACTGACTTCTACAGTGTTTGGTTTCTGAGTGTGTTATCACACAGAAGAACCTAACAGAATATGTAATGAATTCTTGCAGCAACAGCAGAAACAACCAATGAGAAAGTGTCCTTATAATATTAGCAACTGCAACAAAATGGCAGACTAGCCAGCTAACAGTTCCCTAGCCATTAACTCATCTGACAGAGGCCTTCTTCACATTGCATCTAGATAGGCCTTCCTATCTTCCTTTCCAGTGCTGAGACCAAAGTGAGATCAAAGTCATGCATCACCATGGGTGGCTTCCTTTTCATTTTTTTCTTTCATCCTAGGAAGTATGTGTGTGCTTGTGTGTGTGTGTGTGTGTGTGTGTGTGAGAGAGAGAGAGAGAGAGAGAGAGAGAGAGAGAGGAAAGAGAGAGAGAGGGAGAGGGAGGAGGAGAGGGAGAGGGAGGGAGGGAGGGAGAGAGAGAGCTTTAAAATCAGCACTCAAGACTTTTTTCTTTCTATTCCTATCCCAATCCCCCCAAACTGGCAGTAAAGCCACCAGGACCAGAGACAGAGGAAGATGAAATCTCTAGTATGAAAAACTAGAGGAGGGAGATAAACAGATCTCTCTCTCTCTCTCTCTCTCTCTCTCTCTCTCTCTCTCTCTCTCTCTCTCTCTCCCTCATAAAATGTTAAAGTGTTCCCTTTGTGCTGTGTGGATTCTACTTTATTTAGCAAGTTTCACATCATACTAGCTCCAAAGAGGAGTCAACAGTCTCTTGGCATGCAGGCAGTTGTTGCCTGCTTTAAATAATTTTTGGTGTGTTTGTTTGTTTGTTTGTTTGTTTCAAAACCCAGGGCCTGCCTTTGTTCAACAGATCCAAACCCAGTTCTCCGAGGGGAAAATAGAGTCAAGTCCAAAGTCACCGGCATTTAAGTCATCTGCCATTGACAGTCATACGAGATGGGAATATCGTGCTTTCTCCAATGGAGATTCACCTGGGTGTGCATCAACCACATATAAGGACAGGCCTGGGGTACAACGGGGTGGTGGATGGGGAGGAAGGATTTGTAAAGAGCTTTGCAGTGGGAAACTATGATCAGAATGTTGCACAGAAAACAAAATTTGTACTTTAAAAAACAAAAAACAAACAAACAAACAAACAAACAAACAAAAAGTTCCCGATATCTATCCAAAAAGGAAAGGAAAAAAAAAAAACCGACAGCAGAACTTTACTAACTGCAAATGTTCCCTCTCCCTGTATCCAACCACTCCACTCCCAGATAGGTAGATGATAGTTTGCACTTCTGTCCCAGTTGGGCTATCGAGGTTAAGAAAAGAGGAACCACCTCTGTGGTTATGTGATACACACACGAAATAAAATATAAGGAGTGGACAGACGTGCCTGGCATTTTAAGATGCTCAATTTCTTTGCCAGCTTCATTTTGTTTCATTCTTTTAAAAGTTTATTTATTTATTTTCATTTATATGAGTACACTAAAGCCCTTTTCATATACACACGGCAGTAGAGTACATGGGATATCCCTATGCAGAGGGTCGTGAGCCAATATATGGTTTCTGGTATGGAACTCAGGACCTCTGGAAGAGCAGAGCGGTGAGTGCTCTTAACCTCGGAGCCATCTCTCCAGCCCTTCACAAGCTTTATTTAACTAAACATTAAACATGAATCAGAAACGCCAAATCCTGTAAATATGGTCCAGATTCAGCCTTACTTAGAAATCCAGAGCTGGCAGGGCGAGGCTGGGAGTGAGCAAAGGGAGTCTGCCTCTTTCCCTGAGGGTGTGCTATCAATTCCATTACCATTTCCAAACACCTGGTGTGAGTCTAACTGAGGTTTTCTTCAGTCATTTGCCACGAGCCAGAGCACTGAAAGGACAGCGAGGGATCAGACATTCACACTGAAATCATCACTCACTGAATTCAGGCAGAAAACTTGCCCCTCCTAAAGAGGCACCGCCTGGCTCAGCGCTGAAGCAAAGTGTGCTAGGGCAGCAGCAGTATTTCCCGGACAGTCCTTCAGGGACATGCACATTCTCCAGCCCCACCCCACCCCACCCCCTCTCAGCTAGCTCCTGTCCACCCCTACCCCTTCCCCCACACACAGGGAGGAGGCCTTGTGTGTGTGGAGGGGGGAGATGGAAGTATCTCTTGAGAGAGAGTTCGGGTCCCCCAAACAAATAAATAACTAGAATCTTCATTTATTTACTTTATTTCATAGAGTATACCGTGGCAGAGGGAAAAGGAACAGGGAAACTAGGCCAACTGGTAGAGCTCCTTTCATTTTGTTTCAAAAAGGAAAAGCCAAAGAAAGAACACTCCCTGGTTTTTGTGAAAGGAACATAATGGTGAAAGTTGAAACATCGGCTCGCCACTTATTACTTTGGCTTTTAATAAAAGGGCCAACAGATCTACCTCCTATTTGGTAAAAAAGAGAATAAAAAACCACAAAAACGTTCTGTCAGCCAACTTCCCTTTAAACCTCTGTTAAACAGGAAGACTGTTTTTTTAAACATCATTTTAAATATTTAAATATGTATTTGTGTGTGTGTGTGTGTGTGTCTGTCTGTCTGTCTGTCTGTCAGTGTCTTCTGTATGGAGAGGATGTGCTGTAACACTCGGGACGGGGTGGTGTGGGGCCAACGGGTGATGCCGCACCGCCCCCCCCCACCCCCAGTCACCTTCCCCATAGAGCCTTCCCAGTGGTCCCGTAGCTGGTTTCCGCGCACCACCACAGTGGAAGGGCGCCTGGCTGCGGCCAATCGCTGAACAGGGGGGAGGGACGGTCACCCACCAACCCCACCCCCGGCCGCACCTGCGCCCCCGCGCCCGCCGCCTGAGCGCCCGCCAAACCCCCCGTTGGGAGGAAGGGGGACAGCGACGGCGGGACGCTTGGCGGGGGGAGAAAAACGCGCGGGTGGAGGGGTCGGGAGGAACCGGGAGTGGGAAAGATCCGCCGGGATCACCCGCACAGCCAAACGCGTGCCTCTGGGTTGAATACTCTGGGCGGACTGTGCTGACCACAGCCGTTTACCTCTTAACGGTTTCACGCCCTCTTGAACTCTCTCTTCAAAGTTCTTCTCAACTTTTCCTTACTGTACTTGTTGGCTATCGGTCTCCTGCCGGTATTTAGCCTTAAATGGAGTTTACCACCCACTTTGGGCTGCATTCCCAAGCAACCCGACTCCGGGAAGATCCGGGCCCGGCGCGCCTGGGCTCGCTACCGGCCTCACACCGTCCAAGGGCTGGGCCTCGATCAGAAGGACTTGGGCCCCCCCACGAGCGGTGCCGGGGAGTGGGTCTTCCGTACGCCACATTTCACGCGCCACGGCACGCGGCGGAGATTCGGCGCTGTGCTCTTCCCTGTTCACTCGCCATTACTGAGGGAATCCTGGTTAGTTTCTTTTCCTCTGCCGACTAATATCCTTAAATTCAGCGGGTCGCCACATCTGATCTGAGGTCGTGGTCGAGAGGGGAAGGAGGAAAGGAGGGCACGCGCGGCCGCGGGTGGACGGACGGAGAGGAGAGCGAGAGGGCGCCGGGGTCCCAGGCTGGGTCCTCCGATCTCTCTACACCGGCCAGCTCCCACATCCCGGGGACAAGTCGCGTCAGCGCACGAACGCCACAGCGTCACGCCAGCTGGCGCCCGAGCAGACAGCCCCCACAAGAGGGAGGGGGGAGGAGAGGTACCTGAGACGGGCCCCGGCGGGTGCAGTATCCCCCCACTCCCAGACCAACCCTCGCAGGTTGCTCTCCCTGCGTGCACTGGCGGGAGCGTTGTGGCGCCGGATGCACCGACCCAGTGGGCGGGGCCCGCCTCCCACCAGACCAGAGGCAAGATTACCGACCCGGGCGACACGGCCCCACTCGCGCCCAGGCACTCGACCGGCCCACTCCGATGTGTCCCCACGGTGGGGAGAGCAGGCGAGGACGGGAGCAGGAGCGGCGGAGCGAGCAGGAATGAGCCACGAGAAGGGTGGCCGGCCCGCGGCACCAGTGGATGGGGAGATCGAGGCCCACGCAGACCCACCGGGCGTGGACGACCACCGGACGCCGCCCACGTCTGAACTTCGGGAGACGGAGGGCCGAGGGGAGAGGCCCTGCGAGCAGAGTCCCAGCCGCGCAACGCCCCGCCTCCACCACCACCACCACCACACCCCCCCCCCCCCCCCCCCCGTGCACACGATATGAGATCACGGAGCCGGTCCAGAAAGAGGCAGAATGACCTCGGTTCGCCAAGGGCCTTGGCTGGCCAGCGGGCAATGGAGGCACCGGCCGCGGAGGTAGCAGTGGTGGAGGCGGAGGCGGGCGCACGGAGGCAAGGACATAGGCAGACGAGCGAAGGAGAGAAAGAGAGAATGGAGGAGGTCCCTCGACGGACCAGACCTGACACCCTCCCCGCACCGCTCTGAAACGACCCGACCCCAGTCTTTCCCGAAATGCTCACTTGGCCGGCTGGCCGTGGCACACGCCACGAATGCGACCGGGACCCGGGGACGCGCCTCCTGGTGAGAGGAGGGACTCACACAGGCCCGAGAAAAGACCAGATACCCCCTCGGCCTTCTCCGTTAATGATCCTTCCACCTGTTCACCTACAGAAACCTTGTTATGACTTTACTTCCTCTAGATAGTCAAGTTCGACCTTTTTCTCAGCCCTCCGACAGGGCTATGGGCCAATCGGTAGTAGCGAAGGGTGGTGTGTACAAAGGGCAGGGACTTAATCAACGCAAGCTTATGACCGGCACTTACTGGGAATTCCTCGTTCATGGGGAATAATTGCAATCCCCGATCTCCATCACGAATGAGGTTCAATGGGTTACCCGCACCTGCCTTTGTAGGGTAGGCACATGCTGAGCCAGTCAGTGTGGCGCTTGTGCAGCCCCGGACATCTAAGGGCATCACAGACCTGTTATTGCTCCATCTTGGGTGGCTGAACGCCACTTGTCCCTCTAAGAAGTTGGGGACGCCGACCGCTCAGGGGGTCGCGTAACTAGTTAGCATGCCAGAGTCTAGTTCGTTATCAGAATTAACCAGACATATCGCTCCACCATCTAAGAATGGACATGCACCACCACCCACGGAATCGAGAAAGAGCTATCAATCTGTCAATCCTGTCTGTGTCCGGGCTGGGTGAGGTTTCCCATGTTAAGTCAAATTAAGCTGCAGGCTCCACTCCTGGTGGTGCCCTTACATCAATTCCGTTAAGTTTCAGCTTTGAAACCATACTCCCCCAGAACCCAAAGACTATGGTTTCCCAGAAGATGCTTGACTATCATGGGAATAACGCTGCCGCATCGCCAGTCAGCATCTGTTTAGTTATGTACCCCCATTTGTTTTTCTTTTTCTTCCTCTATTTCTCTTTCTTTTTCTTTCATTGGGAGAGGGGATTTTTTTTTTAATTCACATTTTAAATATTATCCCCTTTCCTGATTTGCCATCTAGAAAACGGCTATTATTTCCCGTCATGCCTCCTGTTCTGAGGGCAGTTCCTCACTCACCCACTCACTCCTTCCAACCTGCCCATTCTGACAGTTCCCTACACTGGGGCATCAAGCCTTGACAGGACCAAGGGCATTTGCTCCCATTGGTGCCTGAAAAGGATATCCTCTGCTTCATATGCAGATGGAGCCATAGGCTCATCCTTGTGTATTCTTGGGATGGTTGTTTAGTCCATGGAAGATCGAGGGCAGGGGGTTGGTTGGTTGATATTGTTCTTCTTATGGGGTGGCAAACCCCTTCAACTACTTCAGTTCTTTCTCTAACTCCTCTTTTTGGAACCTTGTTCTCAGCTCAATGGTTGATTGCAAGCATTCTCCCTTCTTCCCTCCGTCTCTTCTTCCCTCCCTCCCCACACCGCTCTATGTTTGTATGTTTGTGTGTTTGTGTGTCTCTGTGTATGTGTGTGTGTGTCTGTCTGTCTGTCTGTCTGTGTGTCTGTCTGTATGTCTTTCTAACTGAATGTCACTTTTCTTTTCTTAGATAAAGTGATGAGATAAGAGTCTTACCCAAGCTATGCAAATACGTCCTTTAGGATGAGGCCAGAGTATTTTTTCCCTCTGTTCTACTATTTATAGACCTAATACTAGGAGCTTATAGCCTCCATGTAATCCAACCTTCCAAGCTGACTGATTCAATATGGTTTCTCTTGGCATCTTCATGAGTTGTTCTACTTGGACTCACATTAACTTGGACAATGTGTTACAATCTTCTAGATCCTTCTAATTCTCCAGCTTTTTCTGTTCTCCCCAGTGAATAGTTTGTTCTCTCAGAACCTGAATCTGTAAAATCATGTCCAGAAAACTTCCGTAAACACATGCCACACACCACAACTTCTCTTTCTTGCTCTACTTCTCTCTGTCTTTCTTTTGTCTATTTTTGTCTCTCTTTCTCTACTCTTGTGTATTCTCTTATTCCTAAGCTGTTCTCATGTGAATTGGGCATATTTTATCTGTGATACATTCTGTCACTTTTTTCTTTGAATTACTACTTTACCTGGCCCTCAATTATATGACACTTTCAAACATGGCTACTTCTTTATATAAACTAACCTTACAATGTACAATCATTTTGCTAATATTTATCTACCAAGTTCTTACCTGGACCTATTGGTTGTAAAGAATTAACCTTTCAGGATGCCTATATTTATGGCAGAATCTTTCTGACCCTTCATATATGATGTCCTGTGTCTCAAAGATGAGGGTATTAGAATAAAATTATTCTACACGTTTTCTAGAACGTTGAAAGATCCAACGTAAGTCTTATTTTATGATCCCATTAGCAGCCATCAGTCCAAAACACAAAATCACTAAAACAAATCCTAGTTGCATCAGGTAGGGTGGAAAGATATCCCAGTGATTAAGCAGGCAGGAAATGTTAGAGAGACATGGGAAGAAGATTGTTTATTGGTCTATATTTATGACTTGCTCAGCCTGTGTTTTTATAAAAGCCAGAACAGTAAACCCAGGAGTGGGACAAGCTACAATGAGCTGGGCCCTCCAACAAAATTATTGATCAAGAAAGTGCCCACAGGCTTTTTCATTGGACAATCTTATGAAGAGTTTTTTCTCAGTTAAGATTTCTTCTTCCAAGTTATCTCTAGTTTTATATCACGTTGATAAAAAACCTTCCTATATAGTTTGTAGGTGAGAGTTTGTGGGTGTATATCTCTAAGCTTGTGTATTGAAGTGATATCATTAAAAATTTTACAAAAGAATGGCTAATAATAACCTGTGTGTGTGTGTGTTTCTTTAATCCCGCAGGCTTTCGCCCGATTCTCGGTACCGTGTCGGTGCGGGCATTGGGCACAGACAGGGTATTTCAGTGAAATTATGTGTGTATATGTGTTTCTGCATGCCCACAGATATTATATGTATCATAATAGGGTATTAAAGAGGACAATGACTTAATCTAAAGAAATGCTTTATATTATAGCACACACCAGCAAGAAAACTTTCCTTTTTTGGAATGGGGTAGCAATTGGGCTTGCAACAATAAATTATGAAATATGCTAGGAAGAGTGAAATAGCTCAGTAGGTAAAGATATTTGTTGCCAAGGCAGTTAACCTTGGTTTGGTCCTCGGGACATACACAATTGAAGTAGGAAATGAATGCCATAAATTGTACTCCGTCATCCACATGTGTGCAAATACTCAACTAAATGAATCAGAAAATTAGAATTCTATAAATATAGGACTTAAAATATATGCATAAATTAAAGTAAGGAAATAGATTGACATGAGATATGGTAAGAGTTCTGTAAAGCTGATACATACCCAGACTTAGAGAAAGTATCCCTATACATATGTGTGTTCCGTTTCTCCCATTTCTGACGCAAGAAAAAAATTACATACATGGAATTTCTGCCTAGTATTACAGAGCAACAGAACATAATATTGAGAATTAAAAGAAGAATATATATATAGTTCATATGAAGGCAACTTGGCCTTGCAGAGATAAGCTAAACAACTCCTGGATGTTATAAGTTCAGACTCATGAACATGTATTACTCAGATTGATGAATCGAAAACCTTAAATATGGGGCATGTAGATTCCAGAGACTTTTCCACAGTGGAATTGTGTAACCAGGGTGACCAGACAATAGCACTTGTATTTGTATCACTTAGATTCATAGGGACCTTTCCTTGCATGGTGGAGGAATAGGCATCTACACTGAAATGTACTATATGTAACTAGAGAAATAAAACAAAATGTTCTCCTTTATAACCAAATCAGGAATACTACTAGGAGATTCCAGGTTTCTTAGTCACATCGTGAAATAGAATCAAATGACCTTGTTCCAATATGATATTCTTCATTCTTTCTGAGATATGAGGTAGAGGATGAAAGAAAATACCCCCAACAACCTGGGTTTAGGGTAATATATTAGTTAAAAATGTGAAGTGTATGAGTCCAAGGGGATCTGACATCCATCAGGAGTCATGGAATACTTCCACTGGACTCTCCAGAGTGGTTGCATGTGTAGGATTTAGTTGCTGAATCAGCACTCATTTTTCAAATGTAGAAGACATCAAAATATAGACAAGAGGGATCATCCTCATATTCATTTACCAAGCACCCCCACAAGTTTTCTATTGTCTTACTTGGTAAGGATAAATTTAAAAGAGTAAAACAATATTATTATACTCAAGGAAAAAGCTTATGTCAAAGAAACAAAACAACAATTAAAGGCAAAAGTCTATGTTTTTCAATAGAGTGACTGTAAGGAAAAGAAGTACACTTTAAGCAGCAATTGTTATCTTCTTCAAATTTATGGAGCATGGATGTTATAAAATGAATGATAAGTTAGAATAACAATGTAGGGTGAGAAGCTAATTGAGAGAGGAGAAGAAATTAAAATCAAAACAGCTCAGACCATCAAAGAAGCCTGTGGTAAAACCAAATCTGCAGCAACACAATTGTAAGCAATACCCATTATGGAAAAGTAAAAGACAATTCAAAAGGCACATTAATGTATATGATGGACACTTGTGTCAACTTGGATTTAGATGCCTCTAAATCTGGAGCGGTTTGTCTCCTATTGAGAAGGCAAATGTTGTTCCCCTTCAGAAATTTGAAGTAGATTGAGTATTTTACCCTCTTTGTCCTAGTTAAAAAAAAAATAAGGCCAGAAAATAATTTAAATTGTAAACGTGTGTATGTGGGGGTGTGTGTCTTTATTAAATTATGTGTGAGTATTTGCATGTATAGGGTTGCCTGTGGAGGCTAGAAAAGGAAGAGTATTGGGTCCCTGAAACTGAAATTACCAGTGATTATGAGTCATCTTGTTCCTTGAATCTAACATGGGTCTTCTTCAATAGTAGTACATGTTCTTAACTTCTTCGTCATCTCTCCAGTCTCCTGTAAAAATAAGTTAAAAAAATGATTTCTGTTGCCTAAAGACAAGGAGGCTGAATGAATACAATGATTCTGAGGTTATTTTTAAAGATGAAATTCATTATGATAGACAATGGGCATAATATATCTAAAACTAAAAAAACATAAAGTGCAAACAATAAGGAACAGTGTGCTGTATGAGAGATGTTGTAGGGTAAAAAATGACATGAAACTTTCTAAAGAGGCTTGAGTCTGCTTATAAGGTCGCAGTACTTTGTGTGTACATGTTTGTGTGGGGGTACATGTGTCTGCAGGTGCATGTCCACAGGTGTGAATAAGGAGGTCAAAGGTCAATACTGGGTATCATTCTCAGTCACTCTCTACTGTATTGATTTTGTGACATGGTCTCAAGCTGACCATGGAATTACCAATATAACTAGACTGGGGCTCTGTAAATCCACAGGGTTTCTTTCTTCTCCATTTCACAGGCACCAGGATGATTAGCTTGGAACCCAGTCCCATGACTTTTTACATGTTCTCTGGAGACTGCACTCAGATCCTCATGCATGTATCAGAAATAATTTAGCAGAGGTGCTACCTCTCTCTGGCAGTGGCCGTGTAGCTGCTGCAAGGAATAGCATATGAGTGCTTCAGTGACAGGATTCTACTGTGGCAAGTTCATTTAAACCACTTCTCAGTTGACAAGGGAAATTTGGTGGCCTTTCTATTTAATACCAAGTTTGCATACCCTACAAGCTCTCCATTCCTTCATTGTACTGCATATAGTCATTATCAAAATTGTATCACTTCATCAGTCATGGACAAGTCCATCTGGAGTCACACAGGCTAAGTCACTGTGGATGATTCTACATTTTTCTCAAAACTCTTTCAAGGGATAAAATGTTCTTCACCTCTTTTTGTATCTATCAATCCTCCAGATGTTACCATACATCCTGGGAATTTGAGACTTACAATCATATCTTTAGAGAAGTACCCAGTCACACTGAGCAAGTCTGTGTCAGTTGTGGACAGAGGTAGGTCCTGCTTACATAACTGTTTTTAAGAAGCTATATCTGATCAGTAGAGACATGGAAAATGCAGAGATTATGTTGGATTGATAGAGACTTGAAAATGGATCTTAGAATGATTACATCTTACAAAGATCTATATATTAGAAAGATGTTTAGAAGATCTGCTTTGTAAATTGAACTTGTCTGTCTGCAATTAAAAGGGAATTATGAAATGTTTGAATTACCCTAGATGCATAGAACATATGAAACTCAAGACGGATGACCAAATGTGAATGCTTCACTCCTTCTTTAAAAGGGGGAACAAGAATACCCCTGGCAGGGAATAGAGACGCAAAGATTAAAACAGAGACAGAAGGAACACCCATTCAGAGTCTGCCCCACATGTGCCCCATACATATACAGCCACCCAATTAGACAAGATGGATGAAGCAAAGAAGTGCAGGCCAACAGGAGCTGGATGCAGATCTCTCCTGAGAGACACAGCCAGAATACAGCAAATACAGAGGCGAATGCCAGCAGCAAATCACTGAACTGAGAATAGGACCACCGTTGAAGGAATCAGAGAAAGAACTGGAAGAGCTTGAAGGGGCTAGAGACCCCTTATGAACAACAATGCCAAGCAACTAGAGCTTCCAGGGACTAAGCCACTACCTAAAGACTATACATGGACTGACCCTGGACTCTGACCTCATATGTAGCAATGAATATCCTAGTAAGATCACCAGTGGAAGGGGAAGCCCTTGTTCCTGCTAAGACTGAACCCCAAGTGAATGTGATTGTTGGGGGGAGGGCAGCAAGGGGAGAGGGTGGGGAGGGGAACACCCATACAGAAGAGGAGGGGGAGGGATTAGGGGGATGTTTGCCCGGAAACCGGGAAAGGGAATAACATTCGAAATGTAAATAAGAAATACTCAAGTTAATAAAAAAAAAAAGGGAATTATGATAGGAGATAATGACTAGAGATAGTTTACCAACAAATGTTTAATTCGGCCTCTCACCATGCATAACTATGTAACCATGTTTGCTACCAGACCGCTAAGTCTTCCTGTTTACAGGACAAGCCTGGCCAGACATCTCTTTTTGTCTTGCTGAAATTGTGCTTTTTAATGCAAAATAAGTTTAGGTGGTGACTGATCCAAGGAATGGGAGGAGGAAGGGGAACTATTGGGGGATTTGAGTAAAGACAGAGCTTTTGAAATGTGGATATTATGATTTCTTTTAATAATGTAAGCAATGATATCACTGCTTGGGTAAGCACAATTGTCATTGTATAAATATAGAAGGCTCAAGTTATTTGTGGCCACTTGCCTGAAAATCAAAAGGTGGTCAATGTCTTCACTTTTGTTAACTCCCCTTCTCCATTTCAGGACCTAAACATTATAGCTAGAACTGGCATTGGCATCTTCTTGGTTCCTAAATTTTAATTTTTTAAAAATGTTTATTAGATATATTTCTTTACTTACATTTCAATCATTATTCCCCTTCCCAATTTCCTGTATAAAAGCCCCCATTCCATACCATCCCCCTCCTCATACAGGTATTCCCCCAATACATCCACTTTATCCCCCCCCCCATTCCCCTGCACTGGGAGTTCAACCTTGGCAACACAAGGGGCTTCCCCTTCCCCTGGTGCCCCAACAAGTCTATACTCTGCTATGTATGCGGTTGGAGCCCTGGATTATTCCATGTATAGTCTTTCAGTACTGGTTTAGGCCCTGGAAGCTCTGTTTGGTTGACATTGTTGTTTTGATGGGGTTGTATGCTCCTTCAACTGTTTCAATATTTCGTCTAATTCCCTCCAAGGGTCTTGTTCTCAGATCAGTGGTTTGCTGCTAGCGTTGACTTCTGTATTGGACATCCTCTGTATGTGTCTCTCAGGAGAGATCTATATCCAGCTCCTTTCAAGATGCATTTTATAACTTCATCAATCTTATCTAGTATACATATATATATATATATATACACATATACCTATACATATACATATATACATATACATATATGTACACACACACACACACATATATATATATATATATATATATATATATATATATATCCCCTTTTAAGAAGGAGTGGGAGCATCTGAATTTTGGTCATCCTTCTTCTTGAGCATCTTGTGGTCTGTGGATTGCATCTTGGGTAATTCGAGCTTTTTGGATAATATCCACTTATCAATGAGTGCATACCAAGTGTGTTTTCCTGTGATTGAGTAACCTCACTCAGGATGATATTTTCTAGTTCTTTCCATTTGCCTATGAATTTCATGAAGTCATTGTTTTCGATAGCTGAGGAGTACTCCACTGTGTAGATGTACCACTTTTTTGAATCCATTCCTCTGTTGAAGGGCATATGGGTTCATTCCAGCTTCTAGCTGTTATAAATAAGGCTGATATGAACATAGTGGAGCATGTGTGTTTGTTGTATGTTGGAGCATCTTTTGGGTATATGCCCAAGAGAGGTATACCTGGGTTCTCAGGTAGTGCAATCTCCAATTTTCTGAGGAAACTCCAGACTGATTTCCAAAGTGGTTGTACCAGTTTGCAATCCCACCAACAATGGAAGACTGTTCCTCTTTCTCCACATCCTCCCCAGCATCTGCTGTCAACTGAGTTTTTTATTTTAGCTTCTCTGAATGGTGTGAGGTAAAATTTCAGGGTTGTTTTGATTTCCATTTCCCTGATTGTCCCACGCGTGACTTCCCGCCGACAAGAAGCACGCGGACATTCAGAAATCCTTGCTATATGCAAAACTTTATTTCTAATCTTATGGAGAAGCCCCGGCCACACCAACATGGTGCGCTTATAAACCCCCTAGTTTCGCACATCCACACCTGATTGGTTGCTTTACCCATGATCTCATTAGGCACGCCCCGGAGTGGGCAAAGACCTGGCACGAAGGCACTCTTGTACATGCGCAGAGTTAACTTCCTGAAAGGGGTCCGGTTGGCGCGGCGAAGGCTGGTGCCATCTAGCAATGGCGGAGTCTATCCTGGCCTTCCATGTGGGGCGCAGTGGAAGTCAGCGCCATCTAGTGATGGTGAATGTTATTGCGGCCCTCTACACCTGATGACTAAGGATGTTGAACATTTCTTTAGCTTTTTTTTGGCCATTCGATAATCTTCAGCTGAGAATGATTTGTTTAGCTCTGTACCCCATTTTTTTTTCGGAGCTTGGGACCGAACCCAGGGCCTTGCACTTCCTAGGCAAGCGCTCTACCACTGAGCTAAATCCCCATCCCCTCTGTACCCCATTTTTAATAGGGTTATTTCACTCTCTCGAGTCTAACTTCTTGAGTTCTTTGTATGTTTTAGATATTAGCCCTGTATCAGATGTAGGATTGGTAAAGATCTTTTCCCAATCTGTTGGTTGCCATTTCATCCTATTGACAGTGTCTTTTGCTTTACAAAAGCTTTGCAGCTTTATGAGGTCCCATTTGTCGATTCTTGATATTAGAGCATGAGCCATTGGCATTTTGTTCAGGAAATTTTGCCCAGTGCTCATGTGTTCGAGACACTTCTTCATTTTTTCTTCTCTTAGTGTGGGTGTATCTGGTTTGATGTGGAGGGCCTTGATCCACTTGGACATAAGCTTTGTACATGGTAATAAGAATGGATCAATTTGCATTCTTCTACAGGCTGACCTCCAATTGTACCAACACCATTTGTTGAAAATGTTATCTTTCTGCCATTGGATGGTTTTAGCTCCTTTGTCAAAGATCAAGTGACTATAGGTGTGTGGGTTTATTTCTGGGACTTCAATTCTATTCCACTGATCTATCTGTCTGTCTCTGTACCAATCCCATACAGTTTTTATGACGATTCCTCGGTAATACTGCTTGAAGTCAGGGATGGTGATTCTCACAGAAGTTCTTTTAATGTTGAGTATAGTTTTCGCTATCCTGGGTTTTGCAAATTGCTCTTTTTATCTCTATAATGTATTGAGTAGGGATATTGATGGAGATTGTATTGAATCTATAGATTGCTTTTGACAAAATGACCATCTTTACTATATTAATCCTGCCAATCCATGAGACCTTTCCATCTTCTCAGTTCTTCCTCAATTTTTTTCTTAAGAGACTTGAAGTTCTTGTCATGCAGATCTTTCGTTTGCTTGGTTAAAGTCACACCAAGATATTTTATATTACTTGGGAATATTGTGAAGGGTGTCATTTCCTTAATTTTTCTCTCAGCCTGTTTATCCTTTGAGTAGAAGAAGGCTACTGAATTGTTTGAGTTAATTGTATACCCCGGCACTTTGCTGAAGTTGTCTATCAGGTTAAGTAGTTCTCTGGTGGAACTTTTGGGGTCACTTAACTATACTATCATATCATCTGCAAATAGTGATAATTTGATTTCTTCCTTTCAAATTTGTATCCCTTTGACCTCTTTTCACTGTCTGATTGCTCTGGCTATGACTTTGAGTATTAGACTGAATAAGTAGGGAGAGAGTGGGCAGTCTTTTTAGTTCCTGATTTTAGTTAGGTTGCTTCAATTTTCTCTCCATTTAGTTTGATGTTAGCTACTGGTTTGCTGTATATTGCTTTTACTATGTACAGATATGGGCCTTGAAATTCTGATTTTTCCAGGACTTTTATCATGAAGGGGTGTTGAACTTTGTCAAATGCTTTTTCAGCATCTAATTAAATGACCACGTCATTCCTATCTTTGGGTTAGTTTATATAGTGGATTACATTGATGGATTTCCGTATATTAAACAATCCCTGCATCCCTGGAATGAAGCCTACTTGATTATGATAGATGATCATTTTGATGTGTTCTTGGATTCCGTTTGTAAGACATTTATGAGTATTTTTGCATCAATAATCATAAGGGAAATTGGTCTGAACTTCTTTTTCTTTGTTGGGTCTTTGTGTGGTTTCAGTATAAGATTAATTGTATAATCTTATTATACAATTATTAATTCACAGAAGGAATTTAGGTGTGTTCCATCTGTTTCAATTCTGTAGAATAGTTTGAACATTATTAGTATGAGGTCTTCTGTGAAGGTCTGGTAGAATTCAGACCCGAATCCATCTGGACCTGGGCTCTTTTTGGTTGGCAGACTCTTTTTTTTTTTTTTTTTTTTTTTTTCTGGAGCTGTGGACCGAACCCGGGACCTTGAGCTTGCTAGGCAAGCGCTCTACCACTGAGCTAAATCCCCAACCTCTATTTCTTTAGGAGTTATGGGGGTGTTTAGATGGTTTATTTATTCCTGATTTAGCTTTGGTACCTGGTATCTGTCTAGAAAACTGTCCATTTTCTCCAGATTTTCCACTTTGGTTGAATATAGGCTTTTGTAGTAGGATCTAATTTTTTTTCTTTAATTTCTCCAGATGCTGTTGTTATGCCTCCCTATTCATTTCTGATTTTGTTAATTTGGATACACTCTCTGTGACCTCCGGTTAGTCTAAGGGTTTATCTATCATGTTGATTTTCTCAAAGAACCGGCTCCTGGTTTTGCTGCTTCTTTGTATACTCATTTTTGTTTGTACTTGGTTAATTTCAGCTCTGATTTTGATTATTTTCTGCCTTCTACTCCTCTTGGGTTTATTTATTTCTTTTTGTTCTAGAGCTTTTAGGTGTGCTGTCAACATTGGCCCTTAGAATTGGGGGTGATTTGGAGGTGGGGTTCTGGGTCTCCTCATGTATTCCATTGTCTTTATAGGTGATATCTTCTGTCCTAAAGTGGTCTTTATCTGGTTGGCTGTTTTAACACCTACCTCTAAGGAGAGATCTCCTTTGTTGGATGGGGGGAGGTGGAGTAAGGGGAGAGGCAGGTGGAAGCTCCTTTGTTTTTTTAATGGAGTCCTGCCCTGGGGGGAGAGGGAGGAGCAGACAGTCTGTTTAGTGTCTCCTTTGAAGCCTTGGGGGTTTTCTGCATCAGCTCAGCCACAGGGCACATCCCCTAGGTGATACAGGATTTAGAAGTTTGACCACACTAACCCCACACTGCCAGAGGGTGGGTGTTGGGCTGTGGAAAGCTGCAAGAACACTGCCGGGTGTGTGTGTGTGTGTGTGTGTGTGTGTGTGTGTGTGTGTGTGTGTGTGTATGTGTGTGTCTGTGTGTGTGTGTATGTGTGTGTCTGTGTGTGTATGTGCGTGTGTGTGTGTGTGTGTGTGTGTGTGTGTGTGTGCAGGAACTGAGGAAATTTTTTTAATGTGTTTTTGTGTGTGTCGGTGAACGGTCTGTTACAGAAAAGAGGAGAAACGGTTTGCCCAATGGGAACATTCCCTTGGCCTATTGGCGTTGGGGGATTCCACAGAAGTCCAAAACGTTAAGCCTTCCTGCAGATTAAAGAACGAGCAGGTGCCCTGTGTCTTTAAGTGTCTGCTGCTTTACCAGGTTAAATAGGGAGTCTGCCAAAACCGATTGCAGGCTGTTTTGCAGGCTGTCAGGATTTAGACAGGGGCTAGAGGGACCTTCAGCCAACTCCAGAGAGCCTCTCTGACCAGGAGCCTTCAGTTGCCCCTTCAGCTTAACCTAAGCTTGAGATGGTGCTGACTGAAAACTCAGCAGGAAAAGATAGGTTGCTAGTCTCCAGAGTTGGGGGAGGTGACTCACCTTCCCGCAGTGCAGTTTTGTTGATCATTGTTCAAGCACTACATTGTAGGGCTCTGGTGCCGGAGTGCTCTCCACAGTGATCTCTGACCAGGCTGGCTAGTTGTGTGGGTACAGGTAAAGGGAGAAAGATCTCAGGCAGGGAGGGGTAACATTTTTTGCCACCCCAACTGCCGGTCCTTCTCCTTACCCCCACTGCCTGCCACTTTGGTTACCTGGGCTGTGCTGAACCAGCAGGGGACTGACTAGCCAGTGAGGAGTACAAGGGAGATTCTGGCAGTGATGATTTCTGGAGAGCAGATCTCATCTCCAAGTGGCAGAGTAACAGCTCTCATAACAGAAGCTTATAGACAATGGAATAATTCCTGCACACCTTTCATTGTGCTTAAATAGTTTTGTGAATGGGTCAGTGTCTGACAGAAGGTACTTCCTATTGGTTTGTCCTGAGAGCTTGGGAAGACCTCCTCATATACTTATTTGTAGGTGTGGTCCTGCTTCTACCTCTGATCTGTCTTGAGCCTACATGACCTGTGCTGAAGGGGCTTGCAGCATTGCCCTACATGACTGGTCTGTCTCAAACTTCTGTATAGGGGTCTTTGGGGGGGACCTGATATACTGGAAAATTAGGAAGGCACCGGCAGTCCCTTTAAGTGTCCTGGGGATTCAACCTATCTCCAGCAGGAATCAGGGTACCTTTCACTGCCTGCCCCTCTAGTGAATTACATTGATGGGTTTCCATATATTGAACCATCTCTGCATCCTTGGGATGAAATCTACTTCATCATGATGGATTATCATTTTGATGGTTGCTTGGATTTGGTTTGTAAGAATTTTATTGAGTAATTTTGCTTTGATATTTATAAGGGAAATTGCTCTGAAGTTCTCTTTCTTTCTTGTTTTTTTGTGTGGTTTAGGTATAAGCATTGTTGGTATCAAGTGTTGCCTTTAGCAGTAACACCATACATTCCCAGAAGATGTTTTGGCTCAAGTCTCACCTCCACCTGGGCATCTTTACCTCACAGTACAAATAAAAGCAGACTGCCTCCACCCTCACTCTCTTTTCTGTTCTTTCTCTGGCCCCTTCCCCTTGTTTTTAATAAGGGAATTATTAAATCTCACCACATGGAGCCATGTTGGTATTGGTTTGGTGTGCTCTTTCTGGATGGGCACAGACCATATTTAGTAGCAACAAGCATAATTATGGTTTCATAGAAGGAATTGGATAGTGTTCCTTCTTGTTCTATTTTGTGGAATAACTTGCACCATAATGGTATGACATCTTCTTTGAAGGTCTCATAGAATTCTGCACTAAACACATCTGGTCCTGGGCTTTATTTGTTTGGGAGACTTTTAATAACCGCTTCTATTTCTTTAGTAGTTATGGGACTGTTTAGATGCTTTCTGTGATCCTGACTGAACTTTGGTACCTGGCATCTGTCTAGAAAATTATCCATTCAATACAGATTTTCCAGTATTGTTGAATATAAGCTTTTGTAGTAGGATCTGATTATTTTCTGAATTTCCTCAGATTCTCTTGGTATGTCTTACTTTTCATTTCTCATTTGCTAATTTGGATACCCTGTGCCCTCTGGCTAGCCAGGCTAAGCGTTTATTATCTATCTTGTTGATTTTCTCAAAAAACCAGCTCCCACTTTTGTTGATTCTTTGTATATTCCTTTTTTGTTTCTACTTGGTTGATTTCAGCCCTGAGTTTAATACAATTTCCTGCCTTCTACTCTTCTTGGGTGCATTTGCTTCTTTTAGTTCTAGAGGTTTTAGGTGTTCTGTCAAGGTGCTAATGTATGCTCTCTCTCCAATTTCTTTTTGAGCTGTGAGTTTTCCTATTAGCACTGCCTTCATTGTGTTCCATAAGTTTGGGTACATTGTACCTTTATTTTCATTAAATCCAAAAAAGTCTTTAATTTATTTCTTTGTTTCTTCCATGACCAAGTTATCATTGAGTAGAGTTTTATTCGGCTTCCATGTATACGTGAGCTTTCTGTCACTATTGTTGCTATTGAAAACAAGCCTTAATCATGGTTATCTGATTGGATGCATGCAATTATTTCAATCTTATATCTGTTGAGGTCTGTTTTGTGATCAATTATATGGTCAGTTCTGGAGAAGGTACCATGAGGTTGTAAGGAGAAGGTATATTCTTTTCTTTTAGGATGAAATGTTCTATTAATATCTGTTAAGTCCATTTGGTTCATAACTTAGGTAAGTTTCTCTATGTCTCTGTTTAATTTCGCTTTCTATGAGCTGTCCATTGATGAAAGTGGGGTGTTGAAATCTCCCACTGTTATTGTGTGACATGCAATATATGCTTTGAGCTTTAGTAAGGTTTCTTTTATGCATGCAAGTGCCCTTGCATGTGGAGCATAGATATTCAGGACTGAGAGTTCATCTTGTTGGACTTTTCCTTCGATGAATATGAAGTGTCCTTCCTCATCTTTTCTGAAAACTTTTAGTTGAACGTTGATTTTATTCGATATGAGAATGACTACTCCAGCTTTTTTCTTTGGACCATTTGCTTGGGAAATTATTTTCCAGCAATTTACTCTGAGGTAATGCCTGTCATTGTCACTTATGCAGGTTTCCTGTTTGCAGCAAATGCTGAGTCCTCTTTAAGTATCCACTCTGTTTGTCCATGTCTTTTTATTAGAGAAGTGAGTCCATTGAAATTAAGAGATATTAAAGAATAGGATTGTTGTTTCCTGTTATTTTTTGTTGTTAGAGGTGGAATTATATTTGTGTATTTCTCTTCCTTTGGTTTTGTTGCAAGAAGATTACTTTTGTGCTTTTTCTAGGGTTAGTTTTCCTCCTTGTGTTTGAGTTTATGATCTATTATTCTTTGTAGGACATACATACCTATCTTAAAGAAGTACAGCACAACACAGGTAAGGAATAGAAGCCCTTAAGAAGGAAACACAGAAATCTCCTGAAGAACTACAGGAAAGCACAAACTAACAGGTAAAGGAATTGAACAAAGTCATCCAGGAATTAAAAATGGAAATAGAGACAATAAAGAAAGCACAAAGGGTGACAACCCTGGAGATGGAAAAAGAAGGAAGGAGATCAGGAGTCAGAAACACAAGTATTTCAATCAGAAATCAAGAGACAGAGGAGAGAATCTCATCGGCAGAAGATAACAGAAAACACTGACACAACCATCAAAGATAACATAAAACGCAAAAAGCTCCTAACCCAAAACATTGAGGAAATCCAAGACACAATGAAAAGATCAACCCTAAGGATAGTCGGTATAGGAGAGAGCTAAGATTTCCAAAATAAATGTCCAGTAAATATCTTCAACAAAATTATAGGAAACTTCCCTAAAGAAAAGAAAGGCATGCCCGTAAACATACAAGAAGTTTACAGAACTCCAAATAGATTGACCAGAAAGGAAATCTGTCCCATCACATAATAGTCAAAACACCAAATGCACAAAACAAAGAATGAATATTAAAAGCAGCAAGGGACAATATCAAGTAACATATTAGAGCAGACTTATCAGAATTACACCAGACTTCTCACCAGGGACTATTAAAGCCAGAAGATCCTTGGGCAGACGTCATACAGACCCTAAGAGAACACAAATCCAGGCTACTCTATCCAGCACAACTGTCGATTAACAAAGATGGAGAAACCAATATACTCCATGACAAAACCAAATATACAAAGAACCTATGCATTTATTATGTGTACCTAACTGTGTGTCAGACAGACATCTATATACACATGTAAATAAGTTACATATTTACTAAATTACTCAAAACATTTTACAATATTCAAGTAGACATATGTACATACATGCCTACATATATACACATATACAAGTGTGGCTGGTATATACCCACGGGTTAGGTGTCTTTTTTGCACATCTGTCTTTATAAATGTGTGTGGTCGGTGTGTGGTCTGTGTGTGTGTGTGTGTGTGTGTGTGTGTATGTTTGTATGTGTGTGGCATGTGTGTGATGTGTATATATTTATGTGTGAATGCACACTCTTTTGTGTGGAAACACATGTGAAAGTCAGAGGAAAAGTTCATGTGTAGGTTCTCACCCCTTACCTTGTCCTGGGTAACTTCTATTGCTACTACCACTGAGTAGTCAAGGCTACCTTGATCAGAAGCATCCAAGACTTATCTTCTTTTCTCTTTCCACCTTACCATATGACCTGTGGTATCCAGTCAACCATGCCCATGCTTATTTCATATGGATTAGTCTTTGATATGGTGGGTGTTTGCGGCAAGGTCTTTTCCTTAATGAATAAAGATTTCAGGGCACCAGTCACTGGGCATATACTTCCAGGTTAGACTTCCAGGTTGGAGGGAGAAAGAGAGGATGAGAAAAGGGACCTGTGGATTGTTGGATTGTGGGAGAACATGGAGAAGGTGATATAATGAACTAGAGTCTCCCACTTAGATTTCTGATCAGTCAGGATCAGCCACTGAAGGATTTCATTTACTATGGCTTACTAATAAGGATGTTAGTAGTTGTACCCAGTGATAGAATTACCTGTTGATTCTAAACTAAGTTTGCGTGGTGTTTGCCTTCACACAGCTTCTCACCTGTTTTCCAGAGATAGGTACAGCCTCACTCCCACCCCCACCCCTCAGACAGCCGATAAATTTGGAAGCTCGAGTCTGAGATTTGTCATGGTAGTGACTTTCTTAGGTGACTTAGCTAATTGGGTGAAGAGATTTCTGGAGCTACAGGCCAGAAAATGTCTATCAAGATGAGGACAGCCAACCAGGGCCAAATGACCCATTGGTGCCATGTGACCTGCTGGTACATGGGGTAATATGGGATGGTGCCCTCTTCGGTATTTCACGCTGCAGGTGTTCAAATTCAGTTTGAACCAAAATGAGTACTTTGGTATTAAAGCCTAAGTTTTAATCAATAACAATATTCCAACACTGACATTATATTTCTTAGCATAAAGCATCCTATGGGATCTGTACGGTTCAGAATGAGTTCTCTGTATTTGATCTTTTCACAAGATTCAACCCAACTCCCAGCTCCTTTGGAGGTCACCAACTATACTATAGGCTGTTCTCCTATGGCACTCAACCTGGACATAAAATGTAAAATGTTATCAGGTTGATTGAACTCCCATGAATTTATTCCTTTCACTTTCCTCTTTGTTCAGTCACTGATGGCTTTTGGTTGTCTTTTTAAGTAGCCATACACATACCACCCTTTACATTGTCTTTTACAGAGAGGCTCTATGGCTCATGTCTGGACAAACCACACCAGGCCAACAGGGCTCCACGTGGAGAGGTTTATTGGAATGGTAGAGACAAAGGCCAAGGGGTGAAGAGAGGTAGGAGAGAAAGAGAGGAGAAAAAGGGAAGAGAGGAGAGACAAGTGGAAGAGGGCAGAAAGGATCTGCCTTTTATGTGAAATGTGGTGTAACTGTAACATGAAATGTATGCTGGATATGGATGACCGTTGCCTTGACAACAGATGCCCAGGTGACCAGATGACATCATTGCTGGAGGCAAAAGCAGTTCCTGATACCAACATTTGGAAATTTAGGTCACCAACTGGGACCCTCCTTTGTACCTGTAGCATCCCTGTCAATAAAACTAGATCTAACCATGCAGGGATGGCACCTTGTGTTTGTACCTTAGCAGCTGCTGAACTCCTTATTCAAGAATAAGAAAACCTAACATTTGGGTTGCCTATAATGGTCTTCTCCTTTTATAACATGTCACAGCTCCTACCTTTCAAAGGTTTACAGAATCTACCTCCCTCCAAGGTTCTTTCTCTTCAGGTAGCACTAATAGAAGACTCCACACTAACCTTTCAATCACACCTGCCTTTCCAATCTTCTTTCTGCACCAAATACTAACCACTCCTTATCTCACCCCTGCACTAAAACCTTAGAGGAATCATTCCCTCACCCTTCACACATACAGGAGGGCAATTTGCCTCAGACCGTCTACACCTGGTATACAGATGGAAGCTCCTTTCTACATGAAGGAGCCATAAGAGCCAGCTACCCCCTAGTGTCAGACACTGAGGCACAGGCCCTTCCTGCTCATACCACCACTCAACAGGCTGAAGTAGTAGTCCTTACCCATGCCTTCCAAATGGCACAGGGACAATCCTTCAACATCTACACAGATTCTAAACATGCTTTCCATATCATCCTGACCCATGCCACTAACTGGAAGGAGCATGGGGTACTTATGACTAAAGGAGGATCAGTAACTAATGCAAACCAAATTAGGGTCTCCAGTGAGTACTATCCACATCCAGAGAAATTTTTTCCAATTTCCCAAACTCTGGATATCGGAAAAATAGGAGAAATAATCAATCACTCCTCCAGGGTCCTTACGTCCTTGACATCACCCCTCACAAATGGTACTAGCTTGTCATTTAGCCTTTTGATTCAGACCCTGACCTTGGTGTACCAACTCCTTATGGCACCCAACCTGGTCACTATAGAGACTTCTAGCTACGCAGTACCCCCCTGAAACTAATTCACAATTGCCAATTATAGCCTCTCTAGTGATACTGCCCAATAACCTTACCTCAGCTTTTATCAGCTGCCCTGACTCCGATGCTGCCATCGCCCAATACTTTTTTATGTCCCTCTTATTGGTTTGACAGTTTTATGACATTCAGGACATGTTCTGAAGGAAAACTCAGTTCCCTAGACTGCAAGAGAACCACCATCCTTGATACCCCATCTCTGCCGCAGTGCCCTGCCATCCAAAACACGTCAATTCTCTGTGGCACTGGTATATATCATCACCTACCTGCCAGCTGGTCAGAAAGAGTTTGCACACTGGTGTTCCTTCCCTGAGCGAGGAGTAACCTATACCAGAAGTTCTTATCCCAGCTTGCAACCGATTCCAAGGAATGTATGAAACCATGCTCATCATCCAGAAAAAGATTCATTCTTTGGCAGCAGTTGTGCTTCAGAACTGACAGGGATTAGATATCCTGACAACTAAAGAAGGTGGTCTTTGTCTGTTTCACCAGGAAGAATGCTGTTTCTATGTTAACAAATCTGGGGCAGTAAGAAATAAATTCCATCAGCTGCAATCAGACATCCAGAAATGCAGGGAAGAGTATGAGGCCTCCAATTCCTGGGTTTTTCAAAACCCTACATGGAAATACGATACTGCCCTTCTTTTTTTTCTTTTTTTTTATTTAAAACTTATTTATTTTATTTATATGTCAATACACTGTAGCTATCTTCAGACACTTCAGAAGAGAACATCCCATTACAGATGGTTGTGAGCCACCATGTGGTTGCTGGGAATTGAACTCAGGACCTCTGGAAGAGCAGTCCGTGCTCTTAACCTCTGAGCCATCTCTCCAGCTCGATACTGCCCTTCTTAATGCCTCTTCTCCCCATTTTCCTGGAGCTACTATTTCCTCCCTGCCTCATTAATCTTGTTTCCACATTCCTTCAAAGACAAATTCAAAAATTTCTAACCAAAAAGTCAAACAGTTCATTTACACAACTATCACGTGGGCCCGGATGGTGAAAGTCAGCTACACCCCAAAACTGATAATGCTCCCACACAGCAGGGAGCAATTTAAGAGGTCTAAAGCCCCTATTTCCCTTTTAGCATTCGTTTCTCCTGTTTCCCTTTTTTCTTCTCTCTATGATAAGAAAAAGGGAGGTATGTTATCATCAGAAGTGGTTTACAGCTACCCTCTGAATCCAGCAATGACATCATCCTTAGGTAACAAAGACCTGCTTGCTTCTCCTGCCACGGCAACCGCCACACTCTCAAAGCACATGCCTCACTCACATAAAAAGTACACACATAGGGCTGGGGATTTAGCTCAGTGGTTAGAGCGCTTACCTAGGAAGCGCAAGGCCCTGGGTTCGGTCCCCAGCCCCGAAAAAAAAAACCAAAAAAAAAAAAAAAAAAAAGTACACACATACACACACACACACACACACACACATTTACACACACACACACACACACATGAGTATTTACAAACAGAAAAATAAGATAGAGTACACTCTTCTTTGTATTATTTTATACTATCATGTGTATTTATAGCTATGTTCACATAAAGAAAAACGATTATCAGTAACTAAACATCATTTAAAAGATGGTAAGAAGAAGTAATATGTATCTATATAAGCAATGGAAATGGAGAAAAGTACACAATTACAGTGAGAAATTATCTCTTTTTAAATTGTTTTTAAAGAGTTTTTAAATAACCATACCACTAACTTTCAATTTAAGTCCCCAGGAATTAAATTCCTAAAGCATATTGTACCATAACTGACATGGATAAATCCTACCTCATAGTAACTAGTACTTTTTTAAATAGGCAAAGACATATTTGTATCCATGAAAATACATTGTTTCAGGTAGCACAATTTAAATTTTCAATCTCCTCCTTCCTCTCCAGCCTGTCAACAGCCTTATTTTCAAATGTTTTCCTATTTCCCATCCTTTCCTTTTCACTTCCTCAGTCAGGTTCTTCTAATGAAATTTAAGTCTTATACGCAGTATTCCTGCTTGGCATACTCTTCTGTGAATATGTAAGAGATATACTCCTTTCCATGGTCCTTCCTCTTATGTTCATTAATGGACCTGGTGAAATTCAATAAAAACACACTAAGAAGTGAAATAAATGGTCTAGTGACTTGTTTTCATATAAATCAAGGATGTAATTACAAAATATTAATTTTAAATTAATATGCTAAATAACAGTTTTGTGCTACAACAAATAAAAGCAGTTTTTCAAAAAACAAAACAAAACAAACAAACAAAAAGCAAAAAAAGGATATGTTGCAAAACAAAGCAGGTGAGCCCTAAACTATGACATTTAGGAAGCAGATTTCGTTCTGAAAATATTTCCGCCTATAGTAATGGAACAAAGATCATACATGGTTCAGAACCAAGAAGTATACCTTTTGAGTTTGCACAGTACTGTAATCTGTATTGACAATAAGTCAATATTACTTCCTGAATCCTATTTGAGCCGATATAAAGGTAGGGGAAGAAAAGTATGAAAAGGGCGGCCACCACATTCTCAAAGTTGAAAAGGTAAGATATTCCAAAAACAGTTAGAAAACATTTACTGGGAATCTAATCCTGATGCTGAAACCAAACAACCAGAAAAGAAAGTCATACACCAACATCTCTGATGACCATAGGTGCACAAGGCATTAATAAAATACGTGTAAACCAAATGCAGTAACACAAACAGATTTTCCATTAGGCTTAAGGCAACTTCATCCCAGAGACGGAGGAAAGCGTCAATACATGAGAATTAACATAATCTACCACATAAGTACAAGTACCACCCTATTGCATACATAAAAGACCTTTGATAAAATACAGCCTCCATTTGTGAGGAAAGTCTTGCAGAGAATAGGGATACAAGGGATTTATCTCAACTTGATAAAGGCAATACACACCAAAAGTCATCCAAAAGAGAGAATAATTCAAAGTACTTGTGTTGGAATCAGGACCAAGACAAGGATGTTCACTCTTCTCACTTCTCAACATACTTCTTACAGTGTTAGGTCAAGCAATTTAACAAGTCAAGGTAATGAAGCAAATACAAATGAGAAGGGAAGAAATCAATATATGTTTATTTTCAGGTTTTAAGATTCTATACATAAAAACTAAATCATAAAAAAAAAAACTCCTAGAGCTGACAAATATTCATAAAATTGAAAAACACAAAGTTAAAGCACAGGAATCAGTATACTTTTTAATATACAAAAGACAAACACAGAAAGCAAGGGGACAATACTCTTCTCAATAAACTAAAACAAAACAAAACAACAACAAAATTCTTGAAATAAATATGACAAAGGAATGTGTGCCATGAAAATTGTAAAACACTAAAGAAATTCACTCAACATATTCCTGCTTAAGAAACAGCTACAGGTGTTTCTTGCCCTCTTGCTAAGAGCAGAAGAATAAACAATACTGTGTTAGTACTCAGTGGCTTCTGGGATTTTCTTAACATTCACATCACCACAGAGAACTACAAACACATAAGAAACCTCTTAAGTTATTGAGAAGCAAATCCCAAGCTTCATGCATTTTTCATGTAAATAAAATAAACTATTTAAATATCAAGTTTAAAATGGAAATAGGATCTAGTATGCACCCTCCCCCCCGCCCCCCCCATTACCACAGTCGTGTGGGTGCGACTCAGTGTGACAGCTCCAAGGACTATGTGTCCTGAGAGCTATGTGTCCTGAGGACTTGATGCTGTTATGCTGTTATGGAGTTCTGCTCTGATCACTGCCAACATGTTCCTCATAATCTAAGAATTATGGAAAATTCTAAGGTGCCTCAAATCACTCACTGGCCAACATCTCTGGCACTAACAATTGATTTCTTATACACATTTTTGCCATCAGCTTCCTGATGAGATTTATTAAGAATTGCTCTTGAGTAGATACTCATTCTGAGGATTTAAAGTAGATATGACTGATTTTTATATACGTGGTTAGATCTGTGAGTCTTTTAAGAATACTTTTTAAGGATAAATAATGAAATAATTACTCCTGTCTTTGTCTAGAAGAAAAGTAAAACAATTAACATTGCAATTTAATGCTGTTTGAAAGATTTTGCTGGGATATATAAGTGATGGAACAAAGAATAAAGCACAAGGGTTAGGGCATCCATCAACTATATCTGTATCTGTTAAGGCTTGTGTATGATGGGCTGGAACACTGTTCCTTCTACCATCAACTCTTTGTGTGTGTGTGTGTGTGTGTGTGTGTGTGTGTGTGAATTTTCTCTCTTCCCTGGTCTTTCTCACTGACCCCAAGGAGTTAAGAGTTCATAGGTTTTTTGCTGATCATAGAGAGTGCAAACCTCCCCCAGTAACTTAAACTTTGCTCCCTCAGAAAACTGTCTGTTGAGTAACATTTCTAGTCGCTGGCTGCCTGTGGCAGCATCCCCATAGGTGTCTGGATCCACCCCCATCAATAGATTTAAGCACTGACCCCCATCGGCTGCCTGCTTCATTTTACCCACCACACAAATGCCAACATTGGTCATCAGCAATGGTAGAAAATCGTTTACTTTTAATTTAGAAGGAAATCGAGTTTCAGCTTAATTTTCTGTGTGTTTTCTTGAATGTATGTGACTGTGTCCATGAAGAGACGGACTGCCCAGAAGGGCAGTTATGAACAGTTGTGAGTCGAGTTTTTCTTATTTGTAAAGACTGACAAATAAGGCCCCTCCAATGCCATTCAAATAAAAAAAGAAAAAGAAAAAGAAAAATGTAGCTTTCAATTTCTTATCATTTTATACCTGAAGGAAGCTAAACATGACAATGCCTATTACTATTACTACTACTACTACTACTATTATTATTATTATTATTTTGGTTTTCACTGAGGATCACTAGGGACTATTATGCTATTTAAAATTCTTTACATGGTAGTATAGATGAAGGACTCAGACTAAAATATTTCCTTTGTAATATATATTTCATATGTGGAAAATGTAGAACTGACTTGCGAGGCTTAATCTTTCTAAATATATAAAAAAAATCAACTATCCATTAAGGAATAGAACTCACTTAGCTTCTCCATATCTGCCTCCATAGCCATAAGAAGCAATTTCATCTCTTGAAAAAAACAGAATCAATTCAATTTCTTTGCGTAGAATCGAGATTCTTACTCACTGATGAATCTGATATTAGGTCTTCATTAAAATAAGATTTAATCATTATGTTAAAATACATTTTCCTTAAATTTTATTAAGGAAATATGGTTTCTATTATTTTCAGGTGCAAATATTTAGGTTCCAAACACCAGCATGAATGGCCATTATTTCTATACTTAGTACAAAAACTAGTAAAATTGTTTTTTTATTCTTCAGCAGTGTTCAGACAAAAATGCGTCACAATAAACTCAAGGTATCATGTTTTAATAAATGTAAACCATTCTGTTACCTTGTCACACAGTCCCTGGGGTAGGCAAGGATGAAAGTGGTAAGGAGAATGAAGTCCACCTCCTTGCTTTGGAGAACTATGCAACTATGCAGCTCACTATAACAGGAAAAACAGAAAAGAACTTTCTTTGAATGGTTATTTTTTCTTTCCTAAAAGAACTTTCTATAGAACTTAAAACTAATATGTTAAAGAAATTTCAAGTTTCTGCCAGTCATTTGATTAAACAAAAACTTACTAATCATTTTTAGAAAGTTTGGTTTCCTGTTTCCCATATCCAGAAACTAAGTCAGTGTAGCTAGATGATCTCATCTATACACTACATACATACATACATGCGTGCGTTCACACACACACACACACACACACACACACACACACACACACAAATATATACACATTATATAAACATTATTTTTTTGGAGCTGGGGACCGAACCCAGGGCCTTGCCCTTGCTAGGCAAGCGCTCTACCACTGAGCTAAATCCTGAACCCTATATAAACATTTTTATATACTATAATGGCACTTTATCTTAAACATTAAAGTTTTTCTTTTATGCACAGGTAAAAACAGTCTAACAACATTATTTTCTACTTGTCATGAAACAAGTGCACCTTCAACTACCTGAGCTCAATTTTTGTCAGTAGTAACTGCTTTACAGAACATACTTCCAGTTTCGATAGAAAAACTGCTTACCAACATTTGTAATATCCAAACCAAATTTGCAATCTCACCCAGATGTATAAATGTGCCCGGCACCTGAACCATAAAGAAGTCCACTAATATTGGATGAGTATATTAAAGAAAGTGGTCATTGCTCTGGATAATACTATTAGGTTAAGCATGATGTGTGCTTTTATAGAACTTTTTCTCCTACAAACAACACTGTTAGTAAAGCAGGACCCAAACCTATCACTTTAGCTAATTCCAAACAAAGCTATTCTGTGTACACTGCAGTAGCCCATAGTTTAAAAAACTACTCACTGCCTCTTTTTCACACATATTGAAACACCTCAATGCTCTATGAAAAACAGCAAAGTTATTGCACCACCAGAAATACACAGTACAATATCTAACTTCATTTCAGTAGAGCATGAGACTTAATCTCAGGGTCAAGGGCACCAATTATAAAAGGAATTAAATACTCTAACTAGTCCAAATAAAAGACATACAGTCCAGGTACTTTATTTACAAGTCATAAGCCTAATTGGGCAGGTTTACAGCTATACTAACCTATTTCCATGCCATAATGTCCCTTGTTACTTGCTGTTTTCCAGAACATATGCTCAGGGTCCATCTCCTCACATGGTGGCTTCCTCCTCCCTTGGTCTCCTCTCTTGTTCCCCCTTCTCCTCTCTCTTGAGACCCTCCACTACATCCTCAAGTCCCACCTTTCTTCTTATATTGCCTAATCACAGACTCTATCTATTTTTTTTTCTTTTTTTCAGACGTGGAGACCGAACCCAGGGCCTTGTGCTTGCTAGGCAAGTGCTCTACCACTGAGCTAAATCCCCAACCCCTACTCTATCCATTTTTGATGAGTTAAACTAAGAAGCAAAATTTACAAAGCGTCATTGGGGTACTTGAGGATCTGTTCCTCAGGGCTTCCAGATGTTGGGAGCCAGTATGTAGGGAGCATTTAAAGACAAGCAGCACCACGCCAACCCCACCAATAACTTTTCCTTATCTGACCAATAACCATCAACATCTTTACCTAATACACAGCCCATACAGATATTTTCAGATCCTAGCACCCATAGCTATGGCTTCTGGTAAAATGTAAGTACGTGTCACATTCTTACAAACTCAAGACAAAGTGAGAAGATTATCCAGTGTTTTCACAACAGTCCACTATTTAATCTGCAGGAATTTAAGTGTTATCAGTAACAAACCAACAGAAAATGCCACTAAACAAAGACAGCAGCCATGATATATTATATTCAAAGATACAACTATGAATTAAGCTTTAAAAGGAAGTTACATAACCTTTATATTTTAAGGACTTTTAAAATAAGAATCTCACTTGGAAATTATGCAAAGTTCATCTTTACCTACTGAGTGTGGGCCATGCACCCCCACTGCCCTGGCCTGAGAGGCAACACCATAGTGTTCCTCTTCACTGGGCTAACTGACCTGTTCCACAGAGCAGCAGAGTGCATGGGTATCTCCACAAGCAGAGTGAGCTACTCTATGTGAGATTCATGGAAATGCAAGGATACACGGTCCTCACTGGAGGGCAAACTAGACAAGCATGTGGAGAAAGGATGTGGAGGAATAGTTGGAGAAATCAGAGACCAGGACACAAAATTGTGAAAGAGTAATCACTGAGAGTCAGTCAGTGACTAATAGAATTTAAATTGTTGCTCTTGTAGAATGAAAAGTAAAGTTGTTTACAGGGTAGAAAACATCTGCATCCTGGGAATCCAGGAAGGGTTTGTAAAAGGCCCCAAACATGTGCAGAGATTAAATAGCTCTAAACGGGAATCATCAAAGAGATGATTCAGGAAACAGCACACAAAGGAAGTCACAGATGGATCAAATGCTCTGGTTACATTGACCTAATTTCTTAATATAAGGAACAAGAAATCAGTTTCCAAAAAACACGAAAGATGCTTCATCTAACAATACAAGTCAATATTAGACCTAATTTTTATAGAGCTAATGTGTAGAAGTCAAAGATACTAACTTGACTAAAATGACTCTTAGTACATTTAATTTTTGTGCGATGTCTAATAATGACTCAGAGAATGTGATATTGGAAAAAAGTAGAAGAAAGGCATTGGAAAAGGTGTTTTAGGCACAGGTTTGGCTGTAAATTCAATAAAAGACAATCTAGTCATTTTATAGCTAGCAAATACTTTTACAGGCTCCAAATGGGTCAAAGACCTTAAGATACAAAAATGAATGTCATAAAGTTAAAACAAGAATATAGTATCAAGGTATTATGACCACTTTTTTAAAGGAAAGGAATATTTCACTTTGTCACTTTTCAATAGCAAGTGGAAGTTAAACATTTCCTCTAATATTTGACTTCTGGTGGCCCATCCAAAAGAAATGAAGAAGATATGAATTATAAAAGGATGTTAAATATTTTAAAAATCCAGTGGCTACTAAGATGCAACTAATTAAGTAAGCAAAGAAAATATTCTGCTGCAAAGCCATGCTTGGCCAGCCAGTGATGGAAAGCAAGACAAAAGAAGATTAGTTTCCTGCTACTTTCAAAGAACAAGCACCTACCCAGGTCAAAATCTAGATGCAGACTACTAAAACAAGCAGCTGACTTAGAGTCTACCCACCAGACTGAGCAACAAAGGAACTTAGAAACACCACCAAACATGCACAACAGTTTTTTCCCCCTAATTTTGACAGATGTTCACTAAGTATTTTCTTAGTGTTCAGCATGGGACACGTACTGTGTACTTCCTTTAGTTACACATCCCTTGCTTTCTAGATCTTAAATTTTTATCTGTTTAATAATACAAAGTAGGAAATTCAGAAAGAAAAAGCAACATGGTACACAAGTATGCTGAAGAAACTGACCACAAACAATGAAACAAAGACTCAACAAGTTCAGGAAGTTATCCCAAGATCTACTGACACAAGTCACTAATCTCAAAATTTTCTGAAAACATTTAACAGCTAATAAGAGCCCTAGAAAACTTGAAAAACTGATACACATATAAAATATAAATGTGCGTCTACAATCACCCTTCCCGGTGCACCGTGTAAGCAGATGATGGCAACCAAGAAAGACTAATTCCAGAAAAGAAATCCAGATGGCCAGATTCTGTTTTGCCTCAACAGGGTCGTTTCTAAAATAACCATTGTTTTTTTTAAAATCTGACAAAACAGGAAACAGAACTGGGATAAAACCAAAATCTATATCCTTTCTACTGTGCTATATGTCTTTCTTCTCGTTAATGTGTTCCTAAAACAATGATTTTTTTTTTAATATTTGTGGTTTTACAATTTATTCTACAAGGAAACCAATGGGAAAGACTTGCCAATTTCTTTGGAACTGTAATGCAGGGTAGTAAAACAAATGAAGATCTTGTGATTGTAAAGAGACTAATTTTCCAACACAGTTATGGAAATATTTTTTCTAAGAAACCAGCTCACTCAAATGAGGCATTTAGACTCTGGTTACAATAGTGGTTGTGTCCTTCCTTGAGTCGGGGTTCCCTGCTCTGTAGCCTTCCCTTGAAAGTTCTGTTCTCTTGGTGTCATCTGCTGAAAGCCGAGATTAGGTACCATGGTGTCTGCTTTTAAGTTCTAAAACATAGTGAAGAACATAAACTTCAGTGTCTGCACGGTGACATAAGCCACATCGCTAATAGCTCATCTAGTTAATATGAAAAAAATCATGCTTTCACTCCCAACCTAAGTTGGGATTGAGTTCCAGGTGAACATCATCCTCCAGTTCCAGAAATCAAAACTATACACTGGTCATTGCTCAGATTTAGATTTTGTTTGGTTTCATGTTGTCACTTTTAGAAGTTTGGACCCGGTTCTTCCTCCCAGCCCCATGCTCCCAGAAATAAGACAGAGACTCAAAATATATTAACAAATAACTTGGCCATAGAGTTAGACTCTTCTCTGACAAATTCTAACCCACTTACTCAAATCTACATTCTGCCATGTGGCTCATTACCTGTGCTCAGGAACCACGAGTCTGTCTGGTCACATTTTCCAGGGCAAATCTCTCTGACCTGGCTCCATCCCAGAATTATTTCTGCCTCCTGGATGTCCCACCTTCTATTCTACCCTTTCCTATAGACAATATTTTTTTTAACTGAAAGGTGATATATCCATACAAATATACAAGATACTCTCTCTACAGTCACTAGCATTCTTAAAGCCTTCAAAGAGCTAATTATTCCAATTCTACTTTTACTTCTAATGCACCAACACCAACACCAACATTCAGAGACCATCCATAGGAGGACTATTGCTTTAAAGAACTTATATGCACCTGCTTTTCCTTTCAGTGTATTCTGGTAATAATGCCACTCCAGCTGGGTGTTAGCATCAGGATGAAAAGGTGTTCTATGTAGACCAGGCTGTCCGGGAACTCATAGAGGTTCACCTGCTAGGATTTAAGGCTTGCTCCACCAAACATGGTTCTGATGAACTGACTCAATCTAACAACAGCAGAGTCAGTTTTCTGTGGCCCTTGATTTCTTACAATAAAAAACAGGCAACTCAGATACCAGGTTCAGATTGTAGGAGAAGAAAATGAGACAAAAAACTACAATCAGACTTTTGTAATTCTGGTATAAATAGGTATAAATAGGTTTAGAGAACAGGGGGCTCAGAACAAAGAAACATATAACACACAAAGCTCTCCTGCCTCACTACATAAGCCAGAAAAAAGATCAATAGAGCAGAAGGTAAGTGTCCCTAGCCTAAAATCAATTCCTTTACATTAAAAAAAAACCCTTTCAGAGCTGAGTCAAAACTACCTAGAACAAAAATAAAACCTTGTTGGGAATCTAGAATTTTCTAGTATTTTCACATAAGAGAAAAACTGACTTTCAAACGAAACTGCAAATGTAACTATCTTGTCCAGAAAGAACTAAAGAAAAATGCTAAATAAATGCTTCTAATACTAGTAAGTAGTACACACATAAACCTGAAATTTCATTTGCAAAAGAGACTGCCCAGTTGACTCAACTCAATGATACAGAATTATCCAAAACCCAGAAGTTAGTATGTTTACCTACATTAAGGGAGGAGTTATTTGAACAGAAGAGAAAGTCTGAAGACACAGTATAGCAGCAAATTCCCCTTAATGAGCAATAAAAAGATATAGAAAATATCCAGAAACTCTCATCTATGTGAGATAACAGAGTCCTCAATTTAAGATACTCTTCTCTGTATATTTCAACGTACACTAAAGCAGTAGTATTCTAATTTCCCTATACCTGTGTTAATAAAGGGTAGCCAATTTGAACAAATGAATAAATTTAATTGAGAAAAAACAAAATACTTTCCAAAGAATATATTGTTATCATTTCAGATACACACACACACAGACACAGACGCACAGATACTCTCTCTTTATCTCTCTCTCTCTCTCTCTCTCTCTCTCTCTCTCTCTCTGTCTTATGTATCAATTTTTTTAAACAAACAAGAATACAGATCTTTAAGATCTGTTATACTTCTTACACCCAGGAGACAAAGAAGAAAACAGTATCAACATGCCTTCCAGAGCTCTGATGTCTGGGTGTCCTCAATACTGACATATTGCCTAAATGGAAAAAAAGAGCATTCAAACCCAAACTAATTCTTCTCATTAAAAACATATTTAGTCAATTTTAAAAAATCACATTTAAGAGTAATGTTAACATATTATAGAATATTTTATGGACTGTACACCACCTTAATAGATGAATTTCCATTTCTTCAGTTTTCTGATAGAATGTTAAATCACTTCTAACAATAGCATAGCATTATTTCCTATTCTACATTCTAACCTTCTTCCTTTAAGATTATAATTTTATAAGATAAATCTGATTATACAATTTAGTTGTGTGTAGTTTCACCTATTTAGCTTTGATAAACTCCATTCTGCACAACTCTACAAATTTTATTTAATGAAACAATTACAATGGCTAGTACTACCCAATGTTGTTGATAAGTAATAAAACGCAAGAGGTTTGCAAGGAGTTAGATTAATTCTCACAACACTATAGGGAAAAATTACTATCACCCACAACTTTTATATTAGTAATATAAGTTCAACAGCTGGTGAGTGCCCAAATTGGAATTTATTTCCAGTCTGTCTGATTTCCAAGCTCTTAAATTATCATACTTGTTGTTATTAAAATCTCGTTGTAATAAAATACCCACCACACCCATCCAAATAGAGCACACAAAACTAACACAGTTCCACTTGGTGAGATTTAATGGGAGAACAAGACAAGGGAAAGGGGCGAGAGAAAGAAGAGAAAAGAATGAAGAGAAGAGAGAGCATGAGGGCAGAAGAAGTCTGCCTTTCATTTGGAATATGACAGAACTACTCCCACGTGGAGTTGGGATTTGGACCAAAGGAATACTGGGAATGTAGGGCTGTTGCCATGTCAACACTTACCAAATGGTGTCGCTGCTCAAGGCAATTCCTGATACCAACAATACTGCTGTTATAATTCGACATATTTCAAAAAGTAGTTCACAAAAAAAACCAAGTCTATATACACAGGAAATTTTTCTTTCATCATTAGCTGTTACTAGTTCTGCTGCATGACTATTGTATTTATGGAGATGAAAGTAAATATTATCTCATAAGGAAAATTACTGACTTAGAATAACCAGAGATTGTTAATAAGGATTATTGTAACCCAACTATTAGGATAACACTACTTTATAATAATATTACTTCTAATAATCCTGCTGGTGTTCCAAAATATGATAGTACAGGTCCTAAAACTGCCACCCATTTCTACTTGTCTCAAGCTCTGGCCAAATCTTTCGTGCACTGTGACAGCCAATTCTGTGAACAACTGACTCATAAAAGGCCAGTGAAAGAAGAACACAGACTGGAAACAAGTTGAAAGATCCCACGCAGAGAGACCCTTATTCAAGTCTTGGGAAATCGCGGACCCCAGACACAGAGAGACCATTTTAGATGTAATAAGCAAAGGCGAGGTTTATTACAGAGACCTATTACAGAGATCTCGGGGGACACGGACACGTTTCTCGCACAGGAGACAGAGGTGTCGACCCCGAGAGGCTGGGAGAAAGAGTATTTAAAGGCAGAGGCTGTGAGCTCCAGGGGATGGGAGTATGTCAAAGGGGAATGAACTGCAAGTTACAGGATTGTTTTATGTCTCTAGGAGATAAGGGGAGCCAAAAGGTTTTATGGCCCCCTGGTTCCTGGAACAGAGCTACTAAATCAGGAGAAAGGTTGGGTCTTTAGGTCCTCATTATTTTTAAAAGTTTGTCAAAATTGATGAAGCATCTGTATTTGAAACAGCTCTGGTTAGGCTTGGGCCTCTGGTTTCCTGGGGTGCTCTCTGTAGGACACAATGGCTAGAAAGTACAAGTAGGGGCTTAAATAAACATCACAGGGGCAGAACAAAGAACAGTTAACTCACACAGGGTGATAATCAAAGTAGTTCTCTTGCATTCCTTTTCTTTATCTTTATGGCCTGTTATTCCTGGCTGCAAGGCTTAGTCCTGAGTCTGTGGCTTTTGGGGCTTACTCTTTTAGTTTTATATATATACATACATATACATATACATATACATATACATATACATATACATATACATATACATATACATATACATATACATATACATATACATATATATATTTGTTCTTTTTTTTCGGAGCTGGGGATCGAACCCTGGGCCTTGCGCTTCCTAGGCAAGCGCTCTGCCACTGAGCCAAATCCCCAACCCCTAAATAATTCTAATCTTAGAATTTTGATATCAAGTCTCGTATTTGGTCTCACCAGTTGTCTTAACTGATTGGTACTGTTGTCTCAGAACCATCAACTGTATAGCACCCACTCGATTTTTAACAAAAGCAATTAACCTGTTTGTCACGCAGGGGCCAAAAACTAAAACCAAGAAAATTATTAGTAATGGCCCAGCTATAGCAGAGAGTAGGTTAGTCATCCAGGGAGACCGAATGAACCAAGACTCAAACCAACCTTGTTAAGTGTCTCTATCTTTTTGTGTCTTACTAAGTCTTTAGCATCAGGATTCTAATCTGGACACTATCTGTACCTATACACCAAGGTCATGAGTGTCTTTTAGAACTTTTAAACGTATACAGGTTGTGATCCCTGAGGCACAGTCTCAAGAAGTGTTAGGAGTACTAACACATGTAATGTTATATCATTTGTAATAGAAATTAAGCCTATCTCTATACTTTTCTCGATGGAACCCAGGGCAAACATGAAATCTTTGTTTCTAAAGCACACTCTTCAAGTGAGCATTATAGCAACCTCCCAGTCACGTCTCTGATGTATCCACTTACCTGATGTGTAAGTCTAGGGAGCTTTTTCAAGATCTGAGTTTCCCTCTAGGTCTCAGCTCTCAGCCCCAACAGCTAGCATGCGGCTGGTGAGGGCTGAGAATTGACAGCTGTCAGGGTGGTCAGCAGCACCAGGTACAGTCCTTTTAAGTGAGGCTCGAGTGTCTGGACTCAGTGTCGTCATATGAAGCTGTAGTCTCCGACCTGGAACTGATCAGATATCTCAGGGTTCCCTGGGGTATAGGCTGCTGTCAGCTGTGACCAGACTTCTTTTCGTATCACCTGTAGGTCTTTTAGCCTGGCATATAAATCGTTATTACTATGACATGTTGGTTCAGTAACATCATCTAATACAGTCAGAGGAGCTGAGGCCCCGTATAAGATCTCAAAGGGGGTAAGGCTGAATCTGGAAGGGGTATTTCTTGCTCTGAAGAGAGCAAGAGGGAAGGAGTGTCACCCAGTCTGTGCCAGTCTCAATGGTCAAGGGACACTGCTCGGGGTGGGGGGGATGAAATGTAGTCTGAGGCACAGGACCACTGGAGCTGCCTGAGGGATTGGGGAGGTTCCTTGGGCCTGCAACAAGGCAGGGGCTGTCTGGTTCTTATGCTCTTAGGCATCCAGGTGCCCCTGAATGCCACAGAAGAGTTGAGAATGGAGTTGGGGCCCATGGAACTGGATCTAGTCCTGGGCTGAAGGGGAAGGAAGGGGGCCTCTAGCTGGTCCTTTGAGGAGAGGCTTTGGCTTGGTGAGGGGGTCTTGGTTTGGCTTGGTTGTAGTGGTTGCTGTGGCTGGGAGAGCAGGGAGGCCTTCTGCAGGAGATTAGGTGCTGGCTCTGTAGTCTAAGGCCTTCTCTGTGGCTTACCATGGCGAATCCCAATAAAATGAGGCAGTCCATGGTTTTACGATATTTATCGACATGGTGAAAAGTGAATGATTAAAACCGTACCCCACTTCTTAGGGTGGACTTGCGATTAAGTACCTTTTGAAGAGTGAAATATCTAGGAAGAAAATGTTATTGGCTAAGCCTCCAGGCCTTTGGCACCTCATTAAAATGGAGATCAGTCTTGAGTCTATGAGACCACAGGCCATGTCCTCTACCTGTGGAGGGACTTGAGGCATTACCCTTCTGTGACTGATGGCCATGGATCTATGGAGGACTGTGGGCTTGTGATCTGCCTAGTTTCCCAGGAGTCAGGCGAAATGCCTACTGTCTCTTCAGTGTCACCGGGATTTCTAGCCTTAGTTCAACCAGGAACCAGGCTGTCTTTCATGGTACCACACAGTTCTTACTTCTTGTTTTCATATGACTCTATGAAAGTTGCCCAAAGTGCCTCAATCACTGAAAGGTTCTGTAAGCTAAAACTGTAAAGAAATATTAAGGCAAAAATATTAAAGGTCAGCCAATCAGTGACTATAAAGTATAACTATGCCCTGTTCCATTCAACATACCAGAACAGTCAGCTAGCTGGCTTCCCTTCAATGGAAGGGAAATGATAGAGCAGCATGGATTTAGAATGTTTACAATAGGCTTCTTACAGGATTACTAAAGCATGTATCCTTAAGGTAAGTGCTACCTTACCCTCACTTAATAGTTACAAGAAATATTTGTTAACTAAAACAAATGTACAATGAGTTCACTATTGTGCCCATTTTAGTTGTATGACATAACACATAATGTGCCACAAATGTAGAGAAAGCAACCTGGGGCCACTCTTAGACAGGGCGAGATAAGCTGGGTTTGGGCCCGCATATATCTCTCTTCTCAGTACCTTTCCCCCTTACCTTAGCCATCAGTTTCCTACTTAGGCAGTTACTTACAACTGAGGACCTTAAGGTATAGTGCAATCCAGGGACATTTGTATTTAAAGGGGCTTCTCCGTAAGAAATCAATGGGACAGTCTTTTAAATGAAGAGAGTTAGTGAAACTGGGATATCACATGCAAAAGAAGATGGACCATTAGCTTACACTATATATAAATATTAATTCATAATAGATTTTAAAATGGACTTAAACATAAGACCGAAACTACTTAACTCAAGAAAAAGAAAATAGGTAAATATTTTGACAGTGGATTTGTTAATGATTTCTTGGATATGATATAAACATATTCTCACAACAAAGTAGATAAACTAGAAAATACTCAGACGTAATACTGTGAAAGCAGAAGGGGGTCCATGACAAGAATAAATCCCATGATTTTGTGTGCCAACTAAAACTCTTAATTAAACTTTTGGGGAGAAAAAGTAAAAACTGGAGCTGAAGAGATGGTTCAGCACTTGAGAACACTTGCTTCTCTTGCACAGGACTAAGGTTTAGTATCCAGCGCACACAAGGCAACTTGGAACCATCTGTAACTCCAGTTTCAGGATATGCAACAATTTCTGGCCTCTACATGCATGCTGTAAACATATAAATGTAGTCAAGTATTCATATGTTGAATGAATAACTATCAGCCCTCAAATGCTGCCTCGGTGGCAGCAGCACACAATCACAATCATCACCGCCCGCCAAAATGCTCTGGATTCGTGAATGAAACACACACACACACACAGACTCAAACACACACACACACACACACACACACACACACACACACACACACACACACGCCTCATTGGTCGCTTACCCATGATCTCACTGGCATGCCCTGGGGTGGGCAAAGACTTGGCGCAAACACACTCTTGCACATGCGCACACAGCTAGTTTCCTGACAGGAAGTCAGGCTAGCGCAGCGGAAGCCAGCGCCATCTTGTGATGGCGAATGTTATTGCGGCTTTCTACATGGGACCAAAGGGATGGCTGAGCAGCCAAGGGCACAGGCTTCTCTCTCAGAGGACTATGGTGGGCTTCACTGCCAGCACCCAGATGGTGATTCACAGCTGTCTTTAACTCTAGTACCGGGAGTACCCAATGCTGTCTTCTAGCCTCTGTGGTTACCAGGCAAGAATGTGGTGTAGAGACATACAAGCAAGCAAAAATACCTTTACACATAAAACGATAACTAAAAAAGGATCATCAAAATGTTACCTTTTAGGGGTTGGGGATTTAGCTCAATGGTAGAGCGCTTGCCTAGGAAGCGCAAGGCCCTGGGTTCGGTCCCCAGCTCCGAAAAAAAGAACCAAAAAAAAAAAGTTACATTTTTATGTTTTAAGCATTTTAGCACTTCACCACAGTTTTAAATGGTGTATTTAATGGCTTAAAGATAAAAATGTGGATCAGAGAATGGCCACTAAGAGAATACAGAGCACTCAGGAATGCTTAATTAAATGGAATACAAACTCAGAGGTCTAAGAGAATTTTGAGAGAGTCTGTACTGTTATGTTCTATCTTCCTTTCACATTTCCTATATCTTTAATAGGGTACAGAGTTGGGAACTATGAATTATATTTCCTAGGTGAGTATCAAATCAAGGGTATGCATGTTGACTAAGTTCTAGCCAGCAACATATGAACCGAGGCCACAGTCAAAATATCTGCCATTTCCTTCTTTATGTTTACCCTCCCTAGTACTGAGGATCAAATTCCTATATTCTTAAAGAAATTTTCTTAATTTAATATCAAGAATGTATGTGTAAAGGGTCAACATGTGGTGTTGAGCATTGTCTTATTTTGGCTCCCCAAAAAACCACACTTCCAGGCCTGAGGCTCCTGGAGTCCTTCAATTTAAAATAAAGCATTTCCATATAAGCAATGGCTGGGTAGAAAGACAGAAAGACAGGGCAAGGGATTGAGAGAGGGGAGAATGAAGAGAATCACCATGATCCATATTTAGAAGGATCAGATTTAAGAGCTGCAAGAGAGAAAGCAGCCTACAATATAGGTAGAAGGGAATAGGACCCTATAGGGAAAGTGGAGGCTTTCCCAGAAGGTAACAGAGCAACAAAGATAAAACATAGATTTAAACATAGATCCCTCCTGGGATACCAGAGGGAAATGTATGCTAGATGTCAGGAGGATTAGAAATGTCCAGCCATTGGGCATACTCGATGCGTATCAAAATTAACTGGTGTGCGTGTACGTGTGTGTGTGTGTGTGTGTGTGTGTGTGTGTGTGTGTGTGTGCGTGTGCGCGTGTGCGTGTGTGTGTATGTGTGTGTGTGCGTGTGCGTGTGTGTGTATGTGTGTGTGTGTGCGCGCATGTGTGTGTGTGTGTGTGTTCATGCATGTGCATGTGCATGCGCACATCTGGGCACGTGTGTGTTTCATTCAGAGAACTCTAGAACAGTACCATGACTAACTATGGAGCCAAAGCAGAAAAATGGATTCAATGCTACAGTCTAGTACACTGAGGTTTCAAGTGAGGTTTGCATTAACCTGGATATGGGGGGGTTCACAGCCCAGTCAGCCAATGCACAGTTCATTCAGTTTCAACTTCTTTTAAAAGCAAAGCAGGATAAAAGTTTCCCACAATTTATAGTTCTCACCAGTTGCTGCTTCCCTACCAATAGCATATCTTGGATTGAAGTGATGCAAACCTCTTTGCAAACTGAGAAACTTGTCAGCAGTCCAACTCTTCGATCTGTTAGATGTGCTGTTGTCTAATTAACCTATAAACAAAGTTACTTTCTCACGAGAGAATGATCATAAAGGCCACATACTCAGGTTTGCAGCTTACTTGTCAGTAAGTCACCAGAGTCCTCTGCTTAAGGAAGTGTGCCTCCTCGGTATCTCAGTGTGCTGGAAGTGACCAAACCATCCTAGCGTGCCCTGCAACTGGCAAGCTAGGAGCAGTTGCTTCCTGTCATTTCTCTACAGTAGACTAAAATAGTGTCAAATGAAATCCGTAGAGAATGGCTAAGCAGACAGAGTGACCCATGGTCCTGAATAGCCAGAGAAATGCTGCCCTCTGCGGATTAGCTGCCTATCTTTGGGCCAGCACACGCAACAGAAAAGTCTCAGTATTTGCATCAGATCCAGTCTTTTCCAATCGCTTGGCCTGTGCCCTAGTGAACTTAAGAACACTTAATAATTTTAGTATTAGTAATTTATTCCACATTTCAGCTACATAATTGAGATTGTGCCAAAAGGGAAAAAAAATGAAACAAAGTACATTCTTAGTAATCTTAGATGTAAGAATCATGGAGTTTAGAGAATTATACAACCCTTGTCCTATAACTAAACCTTCAAGAATACCCTCTTGGAAGGGAGGGGAGGGAATGGGGGCTTATGGACAGGAAACCGGGAAGGGGAATAACATGGAAATGTAAATAAAAAATATACCTAATAAAACATTAAATAAAACAAAGAAGTTCCTCTTAAACCTTGAGTGTGATCAAACAAGACTAAGCCAGAAAGGAACATTCTGTTCACTTTTATGCTAGACTCAAGAACAATCGTATACAATATACGCATCGATCACAGACATTTTTTGTCCTCTCCTGCACACATAGAAAGCCATGGGGTCAGAAACTCAGATAATAAACTTCAGTCCAAACACAAGAAGCAAATTAAAATAACAACAACAGTAAATAAACCTGGTTTGGTGGCACACACTTATGCTGGAGAGACAGAGACTCCATATCCTCCCTAGCCAGATGGCCAAGTCGACCTGTCCTATTGATGGCACCTGAAGAGTAAACCCCAAGGTTGTCCTCTGGCCTCCACACTTGCAAGTTCACATTTGCAGAGCCACCAGGCCAAATGAGCCTGTAAAAGGTTTTTCATGATCCAATAAGATAGCTCAATGGGTAAAGGTTCTTGTGTGGCCAAGCCTGATGTAATCAGTTCACTACCTGGGACCTACACTGAAACCTGACTCCTACCAGATGCCCCTGACCTCCTTGTTTTGAGGTTTGGTCTGTTGCTCTGCATTGTAATGCTAACAGCAGACCCCCAAGGCCTGATTGTCCCAGAGACAAGAGTCCATATGTAGACCCAAGTGATGAGATGTGATTTTTCCCCAAATTATTTCTGATAAGTGAATAAAGATGCCAAAAGTCAACAGTTGGGCAGAAGACACAGAGACAGGGTTTAGCATTCCAGGACTCCTGGCACCAGAGAAGAACCATGAGGGGAAAAGAATGTGAAGGGAGGAGGAAGCCTCCATGGGTCAGGTAGGTTGGCTAATTGGAGTTAAGAGAAGCCCAGACATAGGAAATTTAATTTTATAGTGGGATTATTGGCTGTGAAACAGACATAACAGCAAGAGGATCCATATCTGCCCAGCTCCTTTGCTGATTAATGTAAATATAAAGCTTGTGGTTGTGTTTTATCTAGGAACTAAGTGTTCAGAGGCAGGGGAGAAACCCTGTGTGAGGATTAAGCAATTTCTACAACATTCACGCATCCAAATCCTGCCATACACACACACACACACACACACACACACACACACACACACACACACACTCACACACACAAATAAAAATAGTCACTTTTAAAAGGGGGTAAAGGAACTTGTCATCACCCATGAGGATACAAATTCTATCACTACAGTCCATGGGGTAGGAGGACGACCTCCCCACTCATTTGTCCTCTGGTCTCCATATACACACACTAACATATATAGACATAAGGACACAGAATACATTCATGAGTTAATTAATTAATTAATTAAAAGCTTTTCTAATTCTCTGTTCTTGGCCCCAGCTCACGCTGTCTTTGCTTTACACAGCTCAACTCCCCACATCTGCCTCCCCTTCTCTCATGCCTGTCATGCTTTCATGCGTGTTACTCCTCCTTTAGTGTCCATGTTTAAATCTATATTCGCCTCCTTATAAACTATAGTCTGGTGATTAGAGAGATACTTCCCAGGTTGAAAGAACTTGCTGTGCGATCATGAGGCCTGCAGTCCGAATCCCAGCATCCTGCAAACACCAGTCACTACAGCTGCCAGGACTCAGACATCTTCTTAGGCAAAAATAATGAAATACTGCCAGTAATTTGGATGAACATACAGTTATGAATATATGGCAAAATGCAAAACTTTGTCCTTTTAAGATGTAGCTCACAAAAAGAGTGAGGACTGGGGTCATGAGTCAAAGGGAAGTAAACATACTGATTTCTTTTATACCATGTGAAGCAAACAAGTACTGTTATCTCTGCAAATCTGTTCCTTTCTCATAAGCCAAATCTAAATAATGCTTTGGAAAACTATCCACCTGGACCTGGATCATTCTGCTCTGTTGTCCCCATCTTGATTTTCCTCACCTCTCTTTCTCCTCCCTCCTTCCTAGACTTTTCCCCACCTACCCTTCCTCTCATCCAATGATAGGGTATGCCTTATCCTGGACTCGCCTTGCTCCATAATGGCATCACCTTACACAGAGCAGTGTCACAGATTTCAGCAGAATACAGGAGAGGGATGGACTGGGGAAATAGGATGCTCAATGTTCAACACAGTGATGTGAAGGGTCAACATCTAGCCGAAGTTCTGTTCTCAGACAGAACAAGGCCTACATTAAACTCCTGGGCTTGGCTATTTCTGTAGATTTCTAATTTCTCAAAGCCTAGCTGAGGAGCCACCCATTTAGTTGAATGCTCACTTTGTTCAATCATTAATGTTTAGGAGGGTTTTTTTACCCTTTTACATCAATATGGGAAAGTTCGCCAACAGTAATAATAGTCTTGACTATAAGATCTGTTTGTCAAGTCCATTTTCCTCATGAAGAACTATTATAAAAATTGAGGACCAGCATGAAGGCTCAGCAAAAGGCTTTTGCCACAAAGCTTGATGACTTGAATTCAATGCCTGGATCACATGTGGTAGAAGGAGCTACCACCCACAACTTGGCCTCTGACCTCCGCACCCATACATGTATATACATACATACACATAAAAATGCGATGAAAATTTAAAACGGAAAGCCTAACAAAATTAATTATAATTCAGCCAAGGTACCTTTAGTGCAATTCGAGTTGCTTTATCTTCTGCTGACTTAACAATACAGAGGGGGAATGGAAAGAAATGGCCTATTGTTTTGACTGTGCCTAAAACCTCAAGCATGCCCAAGAGAAGGCAAGCCTGTAGGATGGGCAAGGTCCTAGAGGGATTGTACCAAAATATCACCACATAGTAGAGAACACATGTAGTCAGAAACTACTTAAACAGAATGTGTAAGTCCTCAATACACAGGACACAATTGATGGTGCTTGTGGTGCAATTCTTAGGGGCCCTGCAGTGTGTAAAATACATGACACTTGTGTTATATAACTGTCTGGGATTCAGTGAATCTATATGCTTCAGTTCTAGCTTTGGATTACCTCAGCGGAGCTTTGTGGAGTTTTTTATCGATAGAGTAGCTCTTTACCTCCTCATAACCTTATTATGCTTTAGGCTTTTTTTGTTTTATTTTTTTCCTCCCACTATTTAAAGTTGACCAGAAGAAAAGGCTTGTGTTGAGGCTACGTTGGTTGGTCTGGTTTTCTTCTTGGAGGTAGGCTTCTGAACATCAAAATATCTGAATGGACCACCTCACCTCTAGATCCCAATGAGGGCTTTTCATTAGAACCCAACTGAAATTGTCTGATTGTCTCTTCTCAAAGATCAGGAAAAAACAACAGTGCCATTTCAGATCTCTTATAGAGGGAGGGCATGTGGCTGCCTCAGTATTCTGTTGGTCAGGATTTTTGTAAAAACAGAATTTTTAAAGTCTGTTAATGTTTCACAAAGAAGAAAGCCACAGTTTGTGGTATCCTATAGTTTTATAGCTTGACATTGTGTGTTTCTTCCTTTTAGGAGAAACCCTACCCAGTACAAGCCATCACATGCACAGAATGTCCAATGAGTGGGTTGGTGTAGTACTTTAGGGAGGTCAGAGGTCAGATAGAGTGGGCTTGAAGTTTGGTTTTCACTCTGGCTGAGTGGGTTCTTGGTTAAGGCAGGTAATCCCTCTACACTCCATTTCTGTATCTAAAAATGAGGCACGATTACCGGATAAACAAAACAGTGGAAAGAGTGCCCAGAGCGAGCCCTGTACGTTATAGATGGCTCAGTTAAGGCTTGCTATTGCTATCACTGACTTCAGGAACATCGTTCTGGCTCAAGTACCAAGTTCTAGAGGAAGTGCTGGTGGCCAGCAGGTCACATGTAACAATAACAGGTGATTTGATTTGGGGAAAAGCAGAGCATATCTAGGCAAACAGCACAAAGAAAGCCAAAGACAACTGGAAACATGGCTGCTTTCACTACCCAGTGGAACCAGCTCACACTGATGTTATATTTGGGCAGCCATGAGCTCTTTCTGCATCATCAGAAGTACACCAGCATTTATTTACAGAACACTGTTTTAGGGCCGCTGGGAAAGTCTTAAAGGAAATGAAAAGTAGAACCTAAGAGAAACAGAGTCTGGGGAGGGGAAGACTTCTGTGTGGAGGACATAGAGACTGATAGAATATACTTAAGTATAGTTTGTGTGTGGGTTTGCTTCTTGTTTTTCTTTGTTTTTTAACTCAAGTCTCATGTATTCCTAGTAACAATCAAGAATGTAGCAAGAATGCAAAGAATCAGGGAGTGGATTATACAGGAGAAAGTGTGGGAGTTAGGAAAGCCATTCTAGTAGTATTTTTTCCTATTCATGTCAGCAAGGGTTTACTGAACATCCCTGTGTAGCAGGTCTGTGCTGTGAAAAATAAGATAAAGAGATACTATGCATCACTGACCACATTCCAATGACTATGCAAATCCAGCCAGGAATACATTTGTAAAGCTTTCTCTTGTCCTATGATCAGAGAAACAAGCATTCTTAAGTGACTACATAAGGTAGATAAGAGAGCAGAGAGACAGAGACAGACAGAGTGGGTCAAAGATGTACCATGACATGAAACTACAGTTCAAACCCTGGAGCCTTTGGGAATGACAGACCTAACTAGAGTACTGGAGAGTTTAGAGGAAAGGCTGAGAAACATATGCCCAAGTATTAGGAATGTAGGAAGAGCAGGTTCTTTGGAACATCTGCAGGTGGGAATGGCAAGGAGCAGCATCTGCTGAGATATACCAGGATCCAGCTGTTATTGCAGATTCTGAGGATGTAAGGCTGGAAAGAACAGTATATATCAGAGGAGATACAGAACAGCATTAGCTTTCCAGGACGGTGGGGAAGCTCCACCCAAGCATGTCAGACAGAGATATACCATAGATTTGTTTAAATTTTATGGACAGTGCAGGGTTAAGTGTAGAGTGTATTAATAAGGCATAGGAATTCCTACATGTAAGAAAAGTTTACGCCAGCAGTGGTGTGTTTTCTCTCACAGTGAAGGGGTGGTGACAGGAGGGCAGGGCTCTCTGCAGTTTGGCTTTGTCATGCTTTGCTCTCATAGAGGCCATTCTGCCATAAGAAGATGGTTGGTTGAGCACAGGACCTTGCAATTGTGTTTAATGATACAAGAATGGGATATAAGCCAACAGGTCCTTTATCATCCATCATAAAGGCCCTTCCAGAGACCAACAGCTTCAGTAGATTTCTTCAAGTCAGGTACATACCATCTCCAATGGCCACCTTTGGCTGTAAGAAAAGCTAAGCAATCAGTAATTCTCCTTGTATAAAAGGTCTGGGCATGGGAAACTGGAAATAAACAACGAATAAGTTAAGCTACCATTTCTTCTACCATAGGGAGCAGGTGAGATACAATGAGGACCTGCAGCAGGCTAATGGTAAGAATACATGCCTTTAGAAGAAACGTGGAATTTAGACATTCTTCTCATTCTTGATGTGGAGTCTCAGGGGAAACTCAGCAAAAGGCTAGATGTAAGTTCAAAAGCCAAAGGCTCAGGGCTGGGTCTGAGACTCTAGCTGTGAGCAGGGGCCATTAGAAGAGTCCGGACACTCCAGGATGGCATGGAGCAGAAAGAGAATCAGGCCTCAGTAATGACATGCTTTTAGAGCAGAGGCATAAAACAAAGACCTTAAGGAAGAATATAAGGAGATGACCAGAGAGGAGAGCCAGGCAGAGAATTTCTAGAAAGAGACTCCAGAAGGGCAAGAAATACCAAAGAGGTCTAGAGGTAAAAGGGTGGAAATTGCATAGAGAATTTTGTCATATGATTTCATAGCTGGTCTCCATCTGAGCCATCTATTGGTGGAAACGGAACAGTCCATTTCCCTGTATTGTAAAGGAAGGCACCTGGCTAGTTTAAATTCCTTCTCAGCAGAGGCTCTAAAAATGCAGAGAAAGAAAATCAATGCAGTAGGAAGTAGAGAAAAATATTAATGGCTTGACTGGGGTATAGTTAGGGATTAGGAGAAAGGCCAATAGGAAGGGAATGGTTGAAGACACAGGAGACACTTGTAGGAATGAGAAAAGGCATTCAGGCATCGCCCTTTATCCATGGCTTTGTATTTCATTGCCTTAGTTATTCATGGCCAACTACCTGCAGCCCCCAAACTTCCATAAATAAATAATGCATAGGTTTTTTTCAGTAAGTCTTATTAAAGCATCTTGTTCCATTCTGTTTTGTTAATGCCTTTAGGGCTTACTTTTACTATGATTTTTAACTACGTGTATGTATGTGTGTCTGCATGTCTCTGGTTTCCACATTCCCTAGAGTATGAGACAGTCCTGAGTTTCATGAAGTGGGTGCCCAGTACCAAACTCAGGGGCTCTCTGAGAGCAGCAAATTCTTTTATCTGCTGAGCTGTCTTCAGCCCCTTCAGCTGCACCTAATTAACAACTCAATGCTGTCCTAGGGGTGTATAGGAAAAGCCCCAACACAAAGTTTCAGACATCCAAGGGATGTGTTCTGCAATGGAAGAGGTAGCAACTGTAATCATGACTGCCGGACCAATTTTAGTTGTCTGTCAGAATGGGGGCCACCATTCCTAGCTTTGCTGCACTTAGAGTCTGAACAGTATGAAGCTTTTGAGTCCAAAGAAAAGAAGAGGAAGGCTGTTGGGAAAGAATCTGAATGCCCCCCATACCATCTCTGTATTTAAAATTATAGGAAACCTACATGGTCAGTAACACAGATGACAAGACTGCAAGTCTCACAGTCATTATACACCGTACATCTTACATCAGATACTATCTTGCGCGTGGTATTTCTTAGGCCCAACATAATTCCACGTGAGCCTCAGTCTGAGAAGACGTGCTAATTTGCCCTACTCTATTTTTTCACAGACCATCACACCAACCTTGGAATAAGTTGGATAGCAAAGTTAGGCAAAGAGTCCCTGAGTACTACAAGAGCTGGGCTACACAGAGAGTGTGCTCCCCTGACTTTGCATGGCACATGCTTGTCTGACAGTCTATGTAATTCAGGGACACAAGACCATTCACTTCAGCCATCTCTCTGCCGGATTCACTTCTTGATCCTCAGATTATGTAGGAATCAAATCCAGTACTATCTTTACTTTCAAAGTCAGTTTGCCTGTTTTGCTGGTGACTACATGGTATGTTAGAGCCTTGTACTTATGCTTCAGTTTCCAAACCTAATTGTGATCGTGGGCCGGTAAGTTCGAGGACCAGGTCATGAAAGCCCTCATAGCTTACCCACCTGGGTAAGCTTGCAGGAATATTGCCAAATGAATGAGAGACTGATGAAAACTGGAGTACAGTAGTGGGTGGGTTGCTAAGCAGCCTGGTAAAGAGGATTACAAATTAGGTCCCATTAGTAGAAAAGGTGGGGTGGACAGTGAGAAAGACCACTTTTCAGGGCCAGCAAAACTGGGTCCTAGTCCCAGGCTGGCTTGCTTGGCTTCACTCACTCAACAAATACTCCTCGAATTTCTAGGGATTTGACAGGCTCAGAATAAGACAATATTTCTTCTCCCAAAACATACTGAAGGTGTCTAATTGGATCACAAGAGAGATATGGGAAGGCATTCCACCTTGGTAAGTAAATGTGGGGTATGTGCTGAGCAAGAGGCTTCTAAATCAAGTTGTTGTCCAGGAAAGCATTCTGAAGACTATTGCTTCATGCCTTGAGGGATACAAAGGGTCATTTGTGGAATGGTGGAAAAATTTACCCACCACAGGGAACGGGACTAGTGTTTGAGTTATTCTGCATCATGAAATGTAGGTGTTGGCATTTGACAGCTGATAGCACAGCCAGAGGTGAATCTAACATAAGTTAGACTGCAAAGTAAAAGTGCCAGTGAGTCAGTACAATTTGCAGTTGAAGGTAGAAGTCCAGAGACAAGACAAAACTGGGTTTAAAGATAAGCTTTGACATACACCAGTCATGTGACAGTAATCACTTAAAACAAACAAACAAACAAACAAACAAGCAAACAAACAAACAAAAAAACCCAAACACTCTTCAAGTTTAGTTTCCTTAGCAGTGTTCTGATTTGGTTATCTATTGATGTCCAGCAACTCCTCTCAAATGAAATACCTTAAGACAACACATATTTAGTAATTCTTTGGGTCATTATGAATTAAGAATGTGTTATGGCTTAAATGAGGCCCTTGCTTCAAGGGTCTATCACATGGCTTCAACCAAAGTCAACCATGGTTGTGGTGCCATCTCAAGACTCCAGAAGCTCATTTACAGGTCTCTTGGCAGTTTGGTTCTTGCTGGGTGGTGACCAGAGGCTCTCTGGAGTTCTTTACTATGTGTTGCCCTCCTAAGGCAGTATACAGCTTCCTCAGATCCAGTGGAGATATGGTGTTGACTGGCAAGACAGAAAGGCCATTGAGGTGAATTCTGAACACTATGGCCCCATTCTGTTGGTCAGAATTCACAAGCTAGCCTACCCTTCTCAGGTTGGCAGGGGTGTGTTGTTGGAGAGTAGAAGTGCATGGGAGGATGGGCATTTATACAAGAAAGAGAACACTAGGAAATCAAGCTGTGGGGATTCCATCTTGAATTTTGGTTTGCCTCTAATTTGTAGGCTAGACCTCCAGTCAATGTTAGAGCTATTGCTATGCAGAATAGAGGGACAGTGAGCCAGAGGCAGAATGTACTGTGTGTACATTATTTACTGAGTAAATAAGGTGACTTTGGACTAGTCAAATCACCTCCTGCCTCTGAGACATCATTTTGTCCTCAGCAAAATGTAAATACTTGGTCACAGGGGGGCAAATGAGAAAAAAAAAAGTGCAAGCTTCAGTTTGTTTTCTGAGGGAGAAAACATAGCTCTCTCCAGCTTGCGGGGACAAACTGCTCTTGGCCGTTTCTGTTTTGTTGATTCGGAGTCTGTCAGTCTAGTATCTTCAAGGATTTTAGTATTTGGCCCCTTGGAGCCAAATAATAAAGAAATATATTAAATAATATATAAATAAGTAAGAATTACATGGCTAGGAATAAACACAACGAGAAAGCTGGTTTTGGGCGTCCTTTAAAGTATCTCTAAGGTTTTTTTTAAAAACTACCTTTGCTTCTAAGGAGCCCATGGGGGGTGGGCCTAGCTGAGAGAAAACTGGCTGTATGTGGGAAATTTCACGCTCCTGATAATAAAATGGTAATAAAATCTCATCTGGCTCCCGAGGCTTAGAGCAGAGGGGATGTTTATGGTGGAGGGGGTTCCCCAACACAGGTGCAGCTGCTTTCCAGGTTGTGAGGTTTCCAGCCCTACAGGGCAGCTGGGATTATGGACTCTGTGGCCTCCTGCTCGGGCAGTTCCTTAACTTTGGGAGAAAACACTCAGTTGTCCTGCCCTGGCGCCAGGCAGCTTCACTCTAGGCTCCAATTGAATGGTGTCAGAACAAAGTGAGATTCACAGTCTGCGCTGGGGTGGTTTGCCCCAGGGAAGGTAAACAGCTGGGGAGGACATTTCAGAGGGTGGCAGTGTCCTCCCAAAGGTTAGCCAGTGATTGGGGATAGAGTTTGGGAGTCAGCCTTTCACAAAGGCATGCTTCTCAGCAGGAAATGTGGGTGGGGCGGAGCAGTCCTGGGATAGAGACAAAGCTCCTTTGAATGTTTATCAGAAGGCCTGGCTTCTTGCAAGAGGGGTACCCGGGACGCCAGGGCAGGGAGAAAACTCCAGTGTGTAATCTCATTACACTCCCTCGCTCTGCCAACCTAGAGTGCACAGTTGCTTACAGCCTCCAGCTGCCAGCGCGCTGAGTGTCCCTCCAGCTCATGAGGTCACCTCCTGCAGCGTCGTAACCCAAACTGGAGAGTTGTGGGTAGCCCAGGAGTAGTTGGGACAGCCCAGACCAGATCTGGCCAACAGTCTCACCTTCCCAGGCTGGCTGCTCCACCAAACTACAGCAGTCTTAGAAAACCTAATGAGAGCCAGTTGTAGTGGCCGCTGGCAAACTTTCTCAGAGTCGCTGATTGGTCAGTAGCCGAGAGCTGTAGCCAATCAGCGCGGTGTTTGGACCGGCATTTGGAACCAAAGGTCCGAGTGGGCGTCTGGCGGGCACAGTGGCCTGCAGAGACTCAAGGTGGGGAGTGCAGAGCCAGGGAGGAGTGAGCATGTCTTGGGACGGGACAGCCAGGCTGCTGGCACCGCCATCACCGCTATCGCTGCTCCTGGTGCTGGTGCTGCTGTCACGAACCGGGGCTCTGCATCCTGAAGAGCTCATTCTTTATGGGAAGTCGTGGGAAGATTGGCTGCTGCGGGAGGGCGATGTTGAATGCTCCGCGGCTGTGAAGCTAGCAGTATGTAGAAGTAGCTTCTACGGTGTCCAGTTCAGCAACCTCTGTGTAAGTTCAGCTCCTAGAGGTGCGCGGCTTGGTGTGGGGTTGTAGTTTCTTCCCAGGGTGTGGAGCAACTAACCTCCATGTTTAACTGTCATCGCCGCTGGGGACTGGACTTAGCAGCGGTGCTGCAGCTTCTTGATCCCTACTGTGGAGGAATAAGGATCATTTCAAGGGAGAGCTGGGACCGTCCCCCACTACTTTGACTTCCCAGGTAGGAAGATGAAATTGAGGCGGCTAGTGCGGTTTGCGTTTAGGGGCAGTGGGAGGCTGTGCACGCAGGCATAGCAATCTAATTAAGGACACGGCGCCCAAGGTGTGCAGTGGTGGAGAAAGATGAGCGGGTTCAAGAGGGGCCGCACCTGTGAGTCGCAGTGCACTTGATCACTGTCGCCAAAGTTGAGTTTGTTACCCTGGATGTGTCTCAACCTGCCAAGAGGAGGGAGTCTTCTTGACTTGAGTAGAACTCTGGACCGTAGGTGCGTTCGACTGGTGGTTGCCCACCACCAGTTTGAGCGACTACCGTTTTGCCCTTTTAAAAATGTTTATGTGGGGCGGGATTCACGTGCTACCTCATGCGTGTGAAGAGCAGAGAACAACCAGTTTTGTTTTTTTTTTTTTTTTTATCCCACCTTCTGTCGGGTCCTAAAACTCAAGTCATCAGGTTTGACAGCAGAGTGCCCTTACCTGCTGAACTGTCTCACGGCCCTGTGGTCTCATTGTAGGTGGGCACCAATGGGATCATCTCCACCCAGGACTTACCCAGGGAGACTTAATATGTCGTTGATGATTTTCCTACTGACTTCCCAGCCATCGCCCCATTCCTGGCTGACATCCACTCGAGTCACAGCAGTGGCTGGATCCTGTATGGAGGACACCTCCTGGGCTGTGCTGAGTCTGGCTGCTTGCTACCTGTGCACAGGCTTCCCCCCACCCACTTCTTCCTGGCCACCTGGGAGCAAGTGGGCGCCTAGGAGGAGGACAGGCTTGGGGCTGCCTGGTCTGGAGAGGTAAGCAAGGGGTACCCTGCAGCTGAATAAACAGAAGGGTTGGGCTTGAAAAGGAAACTAAGAGATTGGCTAAGAGGCATTCCCTTGATTCTGCTCCTCAACACTAAGAAAATTGCTTAGTAAAATGAGGGACTAAGGTGCAGATACCAAAGACCCTGAGGGAACTTCAGGCACTTTACAGTTTTTTTTTTATTACCTATAAGTACACGAATAGTTCTAATGATATATTCATCAAAAAATTAAAAATTTGGGAAATTTAAAAAGGAACAACTGTTTTTTTTTTTTTTGTATGAGCTGGGTGTGGTGTCACTCACCTTCAATCCCAGCAGAGTCAGAAAGGCAAACAGATATCTGTGAGTTCTAGGTGAGGCTGGTCTACAAAGTGAGTTCCAGGACAGAATACAGAGAAACCCTGCCTGGAGAAACCAAAAATATCCTATAGGTTCGTGTGTACATTTCTATTTATTTCTTTAATATTGTTGCCGTTGACAACAGTGGGTCCACAGTGCCCATATTACTGTTTCACTTGCTTGTTCTGCTGTTTAGTATGCTCTGGTCAGTGTATTTCTGTAAAATTTATTACAACCTTATAAAATCTCACCCTTCCTAGTGGTCATTAAGGTTGCTCCCATGACATTTTTACTATAATCAATACTATAAAATGTTTTATAAGGTTTTTATTTTATTCGTGTGTGTGTGTGTTTGTGTGTGTGCCTCTGTGTGTGCCTGTGTGTGTGCCTGGGTGTGTGTGTGTGTGTGTGTGTGTGTGTGTGTGTGTGTCTTTCTCTTTGTCTGCTTGTGTTGGAAGGGCCAGAAGAGGGCTTGGGCCCCCTGAAGCTGGAGTTGTTACATACAGACAGTTGTGAACTGCTTGACTGACAATGGATACAGAGATTTGAGCTAGCATGCTGAAAGGACTACAAGGTGCTGAGCCACCTCTTCAAAGCCAACACTTTTTAAAGTGTCAAAACACTGCACAGCCTGAGCTGACATCACAGGAGAGTGAGCAAGCATGCCTTGAACTTCTTAGTAAGTTCCCTGTAGCTTTCTCCACATTGCCTTTGTAACAGTTTACATACTTCAGTCTGCAGGAGCCTGCTTTGCAGTCTCCCTGGAGAAAACACCAACTCTGCTCTGGCTTTGGTCTTGGCAACATGTGAAGCGGGTATGGGTGGGTGAGGGTAAATGGCCTCATTCCTGGTGTAGGTAGAGACAGAGTCCTCTTGTGAAATTCCACCTGGGTGTAAAATGCCATAGACCTGGAGCAAATCTGTGTTTGCTTTAACTCCCCTAGTGCCTCTGAGCTACAGAAGTGATGTCTTCCCTAAGAGCTTGCCCATTGTTCCTGAGTTTGTTCTGTGAACTTAAAGGAAGAGACATGTTTTCCTAAAGCCTGCACCAGCAGAGATGGAGAAATTGTTTGAAGTTCCAGTTTCTTACTTGACAGGTTAACATCCAGTTTTGTTTACTGACTAGCCTTGTAATGCCTTGGCTTTGACATCTCAATTACAGTTCAACAGAATACCTTCAACTCAAACACTGCCTCCTTGGCGCAGGCCAGCCAGGTAGAGGGCTAGAGAAGACAGTCCCCACTGTTAGGTTTCATTCGCTCAGTCATTCATTCATACATTGTTTTTAAAACGTTTATCTAATATCATGTATAACAAGCTTATAGTGGAAAAAAGATAAAGTTTTATAATACAAGCAACTAGGTCGCCAATTCTAATATTTCTATTTTCTTACAGTCTTTTTAAAAAATTTTAATTTATGAGTGAGAGTGTGGGTGTGCATGCACATGTGTGCATATGTATGTGTGAACCAGAGATCAGCTTTAAATATCTTTGCTTGGGAGCCATCTTGTCTTTCTACTCAGGGTCTCTCTGGGACCTGGGGCTCCCCAGTTAGGCTAGGCTTGATGGCCAGTGAGCCCTAGGGATCTGCTTGTTTTTCTCTCCAGAGCAGAGATTACAAGTGTGCTGCTACGACCTGCATTTGATCTGGGTGCTGCCATTCAAATCAGGACTTCATGCACGCACAGCAAGCACTTCATAGGGTGTGCTGCCCTCCAGCTTCTCCTGTAATGTTAAAAAAATCTATGTCACAGGGTTAGGGTTAGGAGCTAGGGTTTAGGGTTAGGAGTAAGGGGTTAGGGTTAGGGTTATATATGCAGAGAGTCATATATATCATATATAATCTCTATCTGAACATAGTCGATATTTGTTAATTCAGAAACTACTTTTACACATTTTCCTTATATCAGCACTGAAATAGACATAGTCTCTAAGCAGAATGCTCTTTCACTGAATGGCCTCTCTTACATTTAGTAGGAACACCACTGATAACCTTTTGTTGTGGTAATATGGTGGACTCTCCAGCTAGAGCTTCCTCCTAACCCATCTTGATTCAGGGATTCCATTTGGGTAGGTTTCAGTGAGCAAGCCATTTCTCCAGGATAGAAGGCAGAGCATGTATCAGCCTGTGCGCTGGAGGTTAATGTACTAGGGGCATGGCAGGCACAGTGTCTTTCAGAAGAGCAGGGTGTTGGGATCTGATGCAGGAGCACTCAAGGGTAGAGACGTTGTCCCCTCTGAGGACTGCAATTGGTTCCTGGAAGTAGGCAGCCTTGAACGATTTGAAGTGGGGAGTCTGACGTTTATGTTGTTCCTTTTGTTTTGCTTTTGATCCCCCCACCCCATGCATCTCAGGTTGGCCTCAAACCTCATAATGGAGGATGATCTTGAATCTCTGATCCTTTTGACCTGACTGACCTGTGCTGAGATAGTGGGTGTGCAGCATCACACCCTACCCATTTGATGGGAACTGAACCGAGAGTGCAGGCTGGCCAGGCACTCTACTAGCTGAGCCACAGTCTTTCTGGTGACCTTAGTTAGTTAGAGTCGAAGGGCAAACTAGACAACTGTTAAATAGTCTGTTTGTTCACACCATCAAACTTCTCTTTAAATTTTTAAAATTGTGTTTATGCACATGGGTCATATGCCTACATACCGTTGCATGCAGTGCCCGTGGAATACCCTGGACTGGATTACCTACAGTTGTGAGCTGTCATGTGAGTGCTGGGAAATGAACATGGGTCCTCTGGAAGAAGAGCCAATGATCTCAACCAGGGAGCCATCCCTCTGCCCCCCTCTCTTTACCTTCTTGCAGGAGTGTTTTATACTGTCTTCTCGACACAGTCCCACAGGATAAGCACAGTAATTACTGTTTATATCACAGAAGAGAAAATAATTTCCAAATCTGCCTTAAGTGAGGCAAAGTCACCTTAGAAGACATACTTTTCCCCTTTCTTACACTTTCCATGCAAGACCCATTTCCTGTACACGAATCATATAAGTAGTTACAGTAACAATCGCTGCACTTTTTCTGAAGACATCTAATAAATAAGGTTAGCGTTTTAGTGTTCATTGCGGCTTTGGTGCTAGGATAGTTCTTGGAGCCATATTCAAAGGAAGTGTGAACTGGAGTGAAGTTGCTGTGAAGGATGCTTCTGATGATAACCTCACTTTGAAATTATGTTCTGCTGCTCCCAAGGAAAATTCAGCTGAATTAGCTAGCCTCTTGCAACAGAAAAAACAAACAAACAAACAAACAAACAAACAAACAAACAAAAATTAGAGCAAGAAGCATTTGCACTGAGGCTCCGGGGTCTTGAGGCTGCAGTGGGTCCCAAGTGTTTTAGTGTTTATTTGACATGAAGATTACAGCCCCAGAGAGATGAGTGTACTACATAGGATTCTCATTTCATTAGCAACCTTTCATTAGAAACAGTCTTTGACAGTTTCCCTTTGGTGTCCGTGCATGCGGTACCTGTGTGTCTGTGTGTGTCTGTGAATGTGTGCGCATGTGCAGGCACACACAGACATTCATGCATGGTTCACATTTGTGTGGAGATGCACGTGTGTGCAGACCAGAGAAGAACTTTGAGTGTCATTCCTTAGGGACTATCCACCTTTTAAAAATTATTTATTTGTTCTGCGTACGTGTGCATGCTTTGACACTGTGGTAGTCACAACATAAATTCAGAGTCAGCTCTCTGCTAATCCTCCTTCATGGGGTCTGGGAATTGAGCTCTGGTCATCAGGCTTCCGAAGTAAGTGCCTTTATCCTGCTGAGCACTCTATCCAGCTCCCTTTCAAATCATTTTCAGGCACACCTCCCTCTGACCCAGTACTCAGCAGCTAAGCCAGGATTGATTGCTGGGTGACGAGGTTCAAGGAGTTGCCTTCCTTCTTATGGGACTAGAGATCTGGGACTGACAGACACCATGACTGTTTTTGTTCAGTGTGTATTCTAGGGATCAAACTCAGGTGCTCATGCTTGAATAGCAACTCCTCACACTGAACCATTTTCCCAGCTCTTCCTTCAATTTTGCAGTTCTGGGCCTTGAACACAAGTCCTCATGAAGGTTAGCTAAGTATGTCCTTCATGAATGAGCAACACCCATAGACACAGTAATTCTTTCATTACACCTTCCAGGTACTGGTGAAGTCAGGAACAAGGCAGAAAACACTTGCAGCAGTGGTCTTGGAAGACACAATCCCTCAGTCTTCATTTTCTAAGCTGTAGATTGACATGGTAGTTCTGACTTTTTAGGGTTGTCATGAGAATTAACCAAGGCGATGTGTTGTTCCTGCCATGTAACGATCTTGTGGTAGAACTCCTTTATGTAAGGACTTGGTTGTTTTATTTCATTTTATTCTCTCTCTGTGTGTGCATATATGTGTACGTATATGTTTACGTGCTACATGGGAATATGTATGTCTATGTATGGTGAGTGTGTATGTAAATAATCTATGTTAATGCTGTATATGAAGTTGTGTGTCTGCATGTTCATGATGTGTATGTATGTCTGCATTTGTGCGTTATGTGTGTGTTTGTATATGTGTGTGTGTGATGTGTGTGTCTGTGTATGGTTTATGTGTATGATGTGTGCATGTGCATAATGTGTGTGCTTGTGTGTGTCTGTATGGTGTGTTTATATGCATATGGTGTGTGCATGTTGTGTGGGTGTGTGTGGTGTTTGTATGGTATGTGCATACTGCATTGAGGCCACTTGTGTGTGCATGATATATATGTGGGGTGTGTGTATGGTATGTGTGTAGGACATGTATGGTATGTGGTTTTGTATGATTTATGTGTGCATGTAGCGGGGTGCACATGCAGAGATTGGGAGGAGATCCTCCCGGTACCAGTTCTCTCCTTTTACATGGGTTCCTGGAACTGAACTCGGATTTCAAGGCAAGGGATTTATTTACCTTTCGAGCCTTCTCTGGCCCTCTCTGTAAGTACTTTTTAAGTGGAGGTTTGTCCAAATTACTGTTTTGGGTTTTTTCCCCTTTGTTTTTCTTATCTTTTTGTAGGGGAATTTGGTGGGGAAAATTCTGTAGCTTTCTTGTTTTTTAACTTTTCCAAACATCCATATTGTTCTTCAGATATTGCCATAGGCTGAATGGGCTTCAGGACTTGTTCCATTCGATGAGGTTTTGAGCACAAGATGTGTTTTCAATTACTCCTGTGGAAGGCTCTTCTGAGTGCTTGGAAGACCGTGGGATTGAACTCTAGCTTTGATAGATTTTTTTTTTTTATTTTTGAGGTAGATTTTGGCACACAACAATCTCCTTTGCCTGGAAGATTCTGTGATCTCTACATAGTTTTCTTACATCTGGTATAGTAATATTAATATTAGTCACTGGAAATGACATCAGATGAATAATATCTTTACAGCGTGAAATGTTTCTGCTCTCATCTTTCCCTCCAGGATGTTCACATTGGGTGTGACAGAGTGTTCTACCTGGCATGCAAGAATGGCATGGTGCAACTGCATTACAAAAATGAACAAATAAAGTGTTTGTTCATTTAGTTAATCTGAGATTTCTTAAACTGTCACTTCATAGAGCAAAGAGGTAATGGCTGAAAGACCTGAGTAATGAATGGTACCGTTTTTTGTTGTTGTGTTGTGGTTGTGGTTGTGGTTGTTGTTGTTGCTGTTACTCTGTGTGTTTTTGGTGTCAGGGGAAGGCTGTTGTGTTCTCACTGGGAAAGAGGGTGTTATCTAGAACTGAGTTAGATAGTATGTCGAAGGTTTTTGTTGACGAGGAATTTCATTTGGGTTGGAAGGACCACAGGAATGGGAACCGAGAGTGAGTGGTAGGAGAGCTTGCCCTAGTCTGGGCTGCATCCTGGGAGAGGGATGGGAGTGTGGAAGTTGCTTCAGAAAAGGATGGAAACATTGTATCTGTAGCCAGGAAGCAGAGAAAGATGGGTGTTGTTTCTAAGCTTTCTTTCTTCTTTGTATGCAGTGCAAGCCTGGGCCCAGGGAATGGTGGTGTCTATATTTAGGGTGGGTCTTCCCTCCTTAATTAATCTAATCAAGATACTTTATCAGAGACATGCCTGGTGACTGTTTCCTGGATGGTTGTAGATAGCGTCATATTGACAGCTAATAGTATGCATCACAGCTGTTCCCTGGATGCTTTAACATGGAATGGTGGGTGTTGAGTTGGTGCAGAGGTGACAGTTGTTGATCAAGAACTTTGGATTTAGCTGGAGCTTTTAATTTATGAAGCTAGAGTCCACAGAAATGGTACGTGTGTAATTTACCACATGTCAGTGAAGACAGCGAGGATAGAGAATAACTAGATATATGAAAATGGGTTGAAGAAAACTGCTTAGGTGTCCTTGAAGACTACATATGAAGGAGGATACACTATGCCATCATGAAAGCATTAGGCATTCTCTTAACTCTGCAGTACAGGGGTGAATTTGGAATACCCCAAGCACATCAGTGTCCCCATGGGAATGGGGAAAAAGTAACATACAAAGTGGTGGTTGGTGTTCACACCAAACATCGTAGGCCAGAATCAGTGGCCTTACACCTCCAGAGAATGTGTCCTTAAAGAAGACTGAGGATTGAACTTTGTCCCCCAGGAATGAATCACCTCATTTCTTATTTTGTTATCATTTTGGTAAGGCTGAGTAGACAAATCCCTTGTTGTAAAGATGTCATTCTGCTGGTTGATGTTTTACCCTTGTTGGATGGTATGTTTGAGAAGCCTTCTGGTTTTCTGCCTGAACAGGAAACTGGAGACCTTGCAGCTGGGCAACTCTGACCTGATCCTCTTTGTACTGCTCCCCACCCTGTGGAGAGCTCCTCTCCTAGCTGGCACTCTCTCTTTCTCTTTGGGGAGGTTGGGAGGCCATGACTCTTGTACAGGTTTTGGCAGTGCAACTGAGGGCTTACCTTCAGAACCGCTGTGGAGGACTCTTGGAAAACTTGTCTCTGGGAATGTGAGGGCCTTTCCCTTTGGAAAAGAGTCAGACAGAGGGTGTCTCTAAGGAGGGGCTCTTCAAAGCCTATGAAGTGGCCTCTTAGCGATTCTGTGTGGAAGTCTGTAGCCCTGACAAAGGGTCCATGTGGCAGATTTCAAGCAGCTCAACTCTTCCGGAATGTACTTTGGGATCATAAATTATATTAAAAGGAAGTTTTTGTTGTTTTCTCCTCTGTTATTTGCCTCTTTTAGTGGGGATGAGGAAATTAAAAACTTGCCATCTGAAGTGAATGCTTCGAGAAAAGGTGACACAGAAGAGACATAGAGCAAATAAGGCACTACATGTGCAGATCTCCAGGTTAAAAGTCGGGTTCTCCCATCACAGCCTCCTCACTTCTTCCCATACCTCCTCCCCACTGCCTTCTGATCTCCACATGTAGACAGCCCTTATCATATGGAATTTCTGTAAATTTAGGACCTTGGTTCTCCCTTATCTTGTGAAGTTGATTGTGGCCACCATACCAGGAGCCTCCACAGTTGGTTATTTAAGGATGGGAATATTAGTTCGGCTTTTTATCTCCTACTTGAACTTTGTTGTGACTGAAATAAAGCTTTCACAGCCTCTGGCCCTACCTTGACTGATGATGGATGACGCATGTTCTTCGTGTACCTGAGTTGGAAACTTAGAGGGTTTGACCTTTCTGGGGAGGGTCAAGCCCCGCAGATGACATACTTGAGGACTACAGCTGCAACAAATGTAGAATGTGGGGACTGAATTCATGAACTTTTTTTTGAAAAACAAGGAAGGTAAGCAGACTCTTCCATTTAGAGAATACAGAGGAGCTACAGAGGTTTTTTTTTTTTTGAAACCATATTAATATCTGCATTTCTTTGTCTTATTACCCAAACCTCAAAGCTGTACTTTAGCATTACTTGTCAGAAAGGTAAAAGTAACATTTGAGATGTTCTAGAACAAGGCAGAAAAAAACACAAGGACACATTCGTTCCTTGTATTCAGTTTTGAGGTTCTTGCTGTGTCAGTTTGTCTTGTTTAACAAAATGAAGAGGTAATGATACCAGTAAGTGATTTCTTTTCCTTCTTGTCATCCACCTTCTTTATAAAGCGAGTATTTGTAAGAGAAATGTCTCCCCAGTTCCCTATTAAATTGTAAAGCATATATGATCTAGTGAGAGAAGCCAACTACAGAGTCTAAGACAGTGGAGCATCCCTTAACTAGTTCTTTGGTGGAAGAAGGTGGTAATGGCAGAAAAGGTCCCTTTGAAAGTCAGTAAATGCAATATCAGGGAGAAATTCCACAGTCACCCTGGTGTTAATTCAGACTCCAACTCTCATCTAGGTCTGCTTTGCCTCCCACAGTGTTTATCTTCATTCATTGGCTGCCACTCTGATGCTACCCTACCCCACTCTGATGTCCTGGACACTCTCCTTTTTCTGTGGCCACTGCCACCATGCCTGTCCCCAGTCACTCTCCTAAAATTCCAGTCCTGGCTGTTTCTCTCTCCTATAATTCAGGCTCTTGGGGCATAGTTTTTTGGCTCTGTCCTGAGTGCAGCATCAAACATAATGTGGTTTAGCGGGTACCCAACCCCGATGAATTAATATTCAGATGGGTTAGTGAGTGGAGGCCAAAGCCAAACCAGACAACCAACAGGAGCCAAATACATACTGGAAAACCAACATAGTGGGTGCCGAAGGATGGAAGGGGTTCCGCAGGGAATCACAGTCCTTGACCCCCAGGAGGCAGTGCTTGCTGGTTAGGATTTTCTTGGTGCAGGGAAATATGGACACAGCATCAAAGCACTTAGTAGGAGTGGGCACCCTTAAACACTGTGCAGAGGGCTTAGTGGAGCTGAGCCTGGAAGGTGTCCTGGAATGGCTTGTTTGGTAGAGTTCAGCTGAATGTCTGTTGCAGGGGATGAGCGGTTGGGTCTGGCTGGCTTCCATCATCAATAATTGCCCGACCTTAAGCAAGCGCCTGGGTCACTTTCTTCATCTACAATGTGACAAGATAACTCGTGTTGTAAAGAGATTGAAAAGGAAAGGGAGTTTGGCTGTGAAATCAGTAAGGATGCCTTTTGATCAGCTGCTTCCTGACTGAGTGTGGCCTGCAGTAGGCAATGGGTGGATGCATAGATGGATGGATGCATGTCTTGCTGGATGCACGGATGTTGGATTCATGGGTGGATGGATGGATGGATGCATGGCTGGCTGGCTGGATGCATGCTGGATGGATGCATAGATGGATGGATGGATAGATGGATGCATAGATGGATGGATGCATGGATGTTGGATGCATGGATGGATAGATGGATGCCTAGATGGATGGATGCATGGCTTGATGGATGCATGGATGGATGGATGCATAGATGGTTGGATGCATGGGTGGGTGCATGCATGAATGCTAATATGATATATGGATGTGAAAGCCATTCAGACACAAAATAAAAACTGAGGGTATAGGAATGAGCAAGTCAATTTTGTTCCTTGTCCAGAACTCTCAAAAGAGTTTGGACTGGAGAAGCTTTACAACCTTAACACTTTTAAATGCACTGTTCTAATGTTATTTGTTGAGAATTTCATACATTGATACAGTATATTTCAGTATATCCACTTCACCCCTGTATTTGTTCTAATAATCCCTTGAATACAGCGAAGCCTACTCATGAGTGAGGGGCCACCAGTGCAGCATGGTCCACTCACGAGGGACCATACCCCTAAAGAAAACCCTCCCCTAGCAGTCCTCAAGTGACAGAATCTTCTAAGCTGCAGGCAGGGGCTTCAGTGCCCTACCACATTCGTGCTGGAATGTTGAGTGGTTTGCTCTTCTGCTGGACACCAACTGCACTGAGTTTTTGAGTTCAACGACCATATCATGAGAACATGTCATTGTTTTGATCCAACTCCTTCCGACCTTTGGCTCTTAAACACTTTCCACCTCTTTTCTTTCCAATATTCCGTGAGCCTTGAGGGAACTTGATACGGTGGGAGCTTCTGTGGCTGAGCTCTCCACAGAGAGTTCATTCTCAATACTCGGACTAGTTATGAATGTGTATTAACTACCATCCACTGTATGAAGATCCTCCCCCAATGACCACCCAGAGCTGTGTTAATCTATGAGCTTGTAACTGGTATAGTTTGCTACTGTATATCCATTTAAGAAAATAGTAGTTATGGTTCATTCCCAGGGCTTATGAGCCTGTCTGCCATGGTTTTCCTGACCAGATTTACAATGCCAGGCAAAAGTTTCCTCTTGTAGTGCAGACCTTAAATGCACCCAGAAAATGATTGGTGATCCTCATTACATTCCTGCCATTTATGGCACACCCATGAGTACATCTTGCCAGGGCTTTTGTTATGTAGCCCTGAGTAGTCACAGTGGAGTGAGAATAGTCTGCATAGCATCTTCTAGCATCATAAAGGGTAGCTAGCAGGGGTGGAAGCTTCCTGCTAAGTACTGTGCAGGCAGGTCTGTGTGATTTCTTCAAGTTCTTTGACCTACTTGTGTGGTGTCATCAGCTATAGGATCTTACCATCACATTCTGAGGGGTAGCCCTGAGCAATGAGAATTGGCAACTCTGGTATCATCTCTGTGACATCCTCGACCAACAACTTGAGAGCAAGGTGTCCTACATCTAGCTGTGGACTTTTTGAGAACTTGTAGCCAATGGAAGGAGAATTACCCACCTTATAACGTTCGTTGTAAGTTGGCAAGTAGCTTTTCATATGGCTTTTGTATTTTAATGTTCGTGGACGTTTTACCTACTTGTATGTCTGTGTGAGGCTGTCAGAAGTCCTGGAACTGACGTTACAAGCAGGGGTGAGTTACCATGGGCGAGTAGGTGCTGGGAATTGAACCCAGGACCTCTGGAAGAGCAGCCTGTGCCCTTAACTGTCCATCTCTCTGGCCCTTCATAAGGCCTTTTCAAATATCCTTAGTGTTAGTTAGTTCTCCTTCATCCTCTTCCCTACAATCCTAAAGATTTTAAACCAGTATTTCATTTATGCATCATTTAACCTATTGACCTAAATTGGTAGAAAAGATTAAAAAAAATAACACATGGTTTACAAAATTACATTTGTAATTTGAAGAGGGGATTCTAAAGGAGATTATGTTCAAAACCAACATGGGGAAATCCTAAAAAGGATCTGGCCTCTGCCCCCTTGTTGGAACTCCTTACCTGTGTTCTGATTTTCTTCTTTTGTTTATTTCTTTGTTTAAGGGTGTCGGCAATTCCTTTTTGTCCACAGCTGAACACTTTCCAGGCCGTTCTGGCATCCGATGAATGTGATTCCTATGTCCTCTTTCTCTATCCTGCCAATGGTCTTCAGTTTTTGGAACTCACCCCAAAGAATCCTATAGTGTCCAGTTACAGTTTCCTGCTAAGGTGGGATTCTGCCAAGGGGAAGCAGATGACGTGAAGAGAAAAGCCCTGTATTTCAGCCTGACTAACAGTGAGCAGTCGGTGAAGAATTTCTACCAGGGAGTAATGTGGAGTGTGTGACTGTGCTATGCACTGGAAGGACATTTAGGAGGGACACTATCTCTAGTGGCCAGAAACCATTTGATAATAACCTTTGGTGGCTTCTAAGAAAGGCGCTGGTTGAAAACCAAGAGCTAAGCTTGAACTCCGGAGCTTCAGGCTGTCCAAGATTTAAAAGATTCTTTCTTTTTCCTGCACTATTTGTCAGGCAGAGAAACCAGAACCAGCAGTGATTATATGTTTTTGCAGAACTACTGGGATTTGCTGTGAAAAACATTGTTCTTGGGGCTACATAAAAATATCCCGTCATAACTAACTGCCTCAGTGGACCCTTTTCAGGTTAATGATTTCTGGAGAGGAGGCATCATGATTCAGTCTTTCAAACAGGTATTGTTAAGGATTAAATTATGAGTACTATAATGGGGGGCAGGTAGGTAGATGAGGCTTTTAGTCATCTCAGGTTTCTCCTGGCACCATCACCAGAAATCATGCTGACTGGTTTACCCACAGAGTTGCCAGAGACAAATCCATTTCTTAGTCTCCCCAGTAGGTTATTCCGCTAGTGCTGCAATAGGCTATTCTGCAGGTGTCTGTCCAGTTGGTGCTCCTAAGAGACTATTGACTTCAGGTGGGCTCTTTTGTCTTTGTATTTTGCAATACTAGCTTAGCCCACAGTAGTTACTTTGTGGCTTTCCATAGTTTCTTCTCAGTCAAACTAGATCGTGGGCAGAGAGAGTGACAGAGCAAAAATTTACCGATCACTTTATCTGCAGAGCATTGTGATAAAACCCTTGCAGATATTATCTTAATTAAAACTCTCTCAACTTATAGGTGGTAAGTATAATTATCTTCCCAGTTTTACCAATAGTCTTACCGAAATTATGAAAGGTGCTTATGTCAGAGTCAAATGGCCGAGCCATAGTCAATACAGCTCTGAAGTATGGATACAGGGGTGATCTCTTATGCAGAGTAGATAGGGTGTTTCTTACTTGGATTTCATGTTACCTGGTTGTTTGTATTTTGGGTCATTTTATCAGTCACTCCGGTTACAGCTCACTCTGCCCCTCTCCTGCAATTTTGATATTTCTGGAAAGCATCAAAGGAGACAGTGAAGAACCAGAGTGAATGGATGACAGTGTTTGTGTGTGTGTGTGTGTGTGTGTGTGTGTGTGTGTGTGTGTGTGTATGTGTGTGTGCATGCGAGCGTGCGTGTGCGTGGATGTGCATGCATGTGTGTGTGAGCACATGTATGAAGGCCTTTATGGCTCCAGTAGGGAAACACAACTTTCTCCTCACATGCTTTTTCCACACACACAGGCACAGACACATGCACACGCACACGCACAGCAGCTTCTTATGGCTATGCAGGTACCAATTCTCATTCTAATACTCTGTCATTCTTGGTCCTTCCCAGATTCTGTTGGTGTCCAGGGGCTCTGCCTTTAAAAATCATAGTATTTCAAGCACTCAGCCTTATTTCCAAGGGTTCTACATACAAGTGTGCCCTCCTGTTCTGTGATCCGTACCGGGTCTAGGTCTCCATCTCACCCTAGTCTGTGTAGTCTAGACTCTAGAACAGACTTAGCAGTTGGCCTCTACCCTTTCTCCTCTAACCTCTTACCCTCTAGCTTAAAGACTCTCTCTCCCCAGGTAGTACCTAGAGCCCCTTGGAAGGAGGGCTGAGTGCTTGAAATACTACAATTTTTAAGACACAGGCGTGTGCCAGAAAGGAGCAGCGTGAGACATGACCAGAGTGATTGACAAATTTGGTGTGCCTCACGCTTAATAAAATGAGACAAACTACAGACCATGGAATAACATAAAATGCAAGTCAGAATTATCCTACCACTACTCTGAGTGACAACTCTGCTACCTCCCCTTTCAGCGTGGGCTTTGCCTCCCATTCAGTGTTTGCATACTTAACAATGTCTCCTAGTCTTCTTTCCTCCAGGTTCTGTCAGTATCGTTGTCTTAAGGGTTGAAATATTGCATCACACATGCCCAGCATTGAGGACAACATTTGTAAACTAAAGTAGCTCAGGATCATGGTCCTAGCTCCCTCTGGATGCTTTGCTGTACCCCTCCAAGGAGAAGAACATTTTCCTAGTCCTGGAATCTCTTCATCCAACAGAGGTAATACATTATTCATGTTTGCAGGCCTCTTCTGAAACATATGTATATTCAGGTAGGGAAGAGAGTAGTTCCTGGGAAGGGATTAGTCCCAGGCAGGCCAGCATGGCTGTTCTGTTTTGTGATACAGTTTTTCTTTCTAGGAGACAAATTCTATCTGTGAGCATTCATAAACGACCTCAGTGTGGAGGGTAAATTAACTGTTTAGATTCCCACCAGGCACTGTGGCAAACGCCAGGATATTGATTTATGTCTCATTAGAAGGCATTTATTTAGCTCCACGCTTGCATGATTTGTATTTTCCTTCTCTTTGAAGCTTTGAAGCTGTCCACTTCCAAACTCCAGAGGTTTCCCAGCTGCAATACCCTGCTGTGGGATGGGCTGGGGCTCCAGGGTCTCTTCTTACTGATTGGTTTCAGTTTTTATAATTACCTTACTGTGTGGGAGTTGGGGGTTGGACACAGCTGTCGGGGAGGTGTCTGGGTTGGAATCCAGGTTGTCAGAGTTTGTGCTCTCCCCCTACCACGTGGATTCTGGGTATAGCTCTAAGCTCTTGTAGGTAAGTGGCTTTCCCTGCTAAGTCATTTTTTCAGCCTGGAGTTTTGTCTTCTGTGGTGTGTTTTATTTGCAACCCTAATTTCTATAAGCACCAACTGAGGGCAAGAGTTGAAGCTCTGCTGGTAGAACATTGCCTTACAGACACAAAGCCCAGAGTTTTGACCTTGGTGCCACACAAACAGGGTTTAGTATCACACCTGGTATCCCAGTGTTTGGGAGGTGCAGGCAGGAGGAAGAGAAGCTCAAGGTTATCATCAGCTACATGAGGCTGTGTCTCAAAAAATGAAGAGAAACCTTAGCAATTGAATATAACAAATCACAGAGGGGACGAACACTGACCTGACTGGGGAGGAGAGGGTTTATTTGGTTTACTGTCCTGGGTCACACAGTGCATTAGGGGAGCCAAGGCAGGAACTAAAGCAAGACAGGAACCTAGAAGGAGGTAGGAACTGGAGCAGAAGCCATGGAGGAACATTATTATTGGCTTGGTTCCTCTGTCTTACTCAGCCTGATTTCTTACACAACCAGAGATGGTACCCTAGGGTGGTATCACCCATAGTGAACTGCTCTTCCTCCCACCAATCATTAACCAAGAAAGCGCCCCTCCCCCAGACTTGCCTTCAGGCATGTGTGATTGAGGCAATCTCTTCTCAGGTCTGTATCAGGGTGACGAAATCCAGCCAGTACAGCAGAGTATCGTGAATACACTTGGGTACAGGTAGTGGCTAGTGGACAGTGCACAGAATGAGAGAGAGATAGAGAACTGAAGAAAACCTCAACTCTCCTCATTATTGCAGTAGAAACCGAGACTAGAATGATGAATACTTGCCCCAGTGAACAAAGATCTCGTTATATGATTCAGTGGATCTTAATACTTCTTTTTAGCCATTCCCTCTTATTCTTGATTGTTGACTTTTGAGGAAATTACATAGTCTGGGATAATTTGAGTTTTGGTATTTCGTGCAAACACAGGATTGATATCATTGGCTAGGTCCCATTTTCCAGAGTCATTTTTTTTCTCCATCTTTATTAAATTGGGTATTGTTTATTTACATTTCAATTGTTATTACCTTTCCTGGTTTCCAGGCCAACATCCCCCTAACACCTTTCCCCTCCCACTCTATATGGGTGTTCCCCTCCCCATCCTCCCCCCATTACCACCCTCCCCCCAACAATCACATTCACTGGAGGTTCAGTCTTGGCAGGATGAAGGGCTTCCCCTTCCACTGGTGCCCTTACTAGGCTCTTCAATGTTACCTATGCAGTTGGAGCCCAGGGTCAGTCTTTGGGTAGTGACTTAGTCACCTGAAGCTCTGGTTGGTTGGCATTGTTGTTCATAGGGGGTCTCAAGCCCCTTCAAGCTCTATCAGTCCTTTCTCTGATTTCTTCAATGGGGTGGTCCCATTCTCGGTTCAGTGGTTTGCTGCTGGCATTCACCTATGCATTTGCCATATTCTGGCTGTGTCTCTCAGGAGAGATCTACATCCAGTTCCTGTCAGCCTGCACTTCTTTGTTTCATCCATCTTATCTAGTTTGGTTGGTGTATATATATGGGCCACATGTGGGGCAGGCTCTGAATGGGTGTTCCTACAGCCTTCCAGAGCCTTCCTAACCCGAGCTTTCTCTTAGCGTTAGGAATCATCCTACACATGGCTGTCCTCTTCACAGCAAGCGTACCATTGACACTGAGATAGTAGGTGACTAAGCTGGCAAGAGTAGTGCCACATCCCAGCAGAAGATCTCGAGGTTCAGGATAGCTGGGTCTATCTGGTGAAATTCCTCTGAGAAAAGAGATTCTTGGGAACTAACAGGGGTTCATGGTCTACTCTACGGAGAAAATGAAGATCTGTTCCCAAATACTGAGCCTCATTTTGATTAATACATTTGTATCTTACCCATGTTGAACTTTTGCTCAAAAATTGTTTTAGACTTGGTCATTAAAAAGTACTGATAGATCTATCATTCTCTGTCATTAATACATTAGTCTATGTGAATCAGAGTACACAGAGATGTTTGGAAGACAAAGTTTCTTCTTAGCATGAAATTCTTGCCGTGGCTTTGCCAACTTTGGGCTGTATGATCTGAAGATTAGCTAACCCCTCAAAACCAACTTTTTCCTCACTAAGATCTAGCACAGCTACCACCCCTATCTTGCAGAGCACAGTGAAGACTGATAAGCACTTGTGTAGGCACGGCTTGTAGAAATCAGTACTATTTAAGTGTTTTAGGAATTTTAAGCTTAAGTAAGCTTGAGTCCGATTTAAATTTTCATTCATGTCGAGAAAGCATAAAATATTCTTGCATTCCATGTTTGCTCTCAAGACAGCCAGGATTTTGACAGAATATTTGATTTGGGCTTCTGGAGCAGACATATAACCTGATGGCTTAGTGTTCCATACACAATGCCAGACAAAAGGCAGCTTTTAACAAAGTTCCTGTATGGTATTTATCTCAGTTACTTAGATGCTTTGCTTCTGTTTGACATAGCATGGAAAGTTTGGCTTTGATCGTTAAAATCTTTTGATTTCAATATGAATTCTGAAGGAGGATGAATGGACTGGTTACAATCCACTCCTTCCTCTGTTCTTAGACTAAGCAACCTGGGGATTCCTGGGGCGTGGGCTTTTCACATCAGCAGCAGGCTGGCGCTGGACAATGTCTGGCCAGCCACGGTCAGAGGTGACCATTCCACAGCCTGTTCCTCAGTGCTGGAGCACTCCTCCAACCATGCTGCAGCCCTGGAGATCTGTACTGAGGACAGTTGCAATTATCACAATGAGAATGGAGAGGATGTAGAATACCCACCAATTGAACCAGGGGAGGCCCTAGAAGGCCACAGGAGAATGGATGTATTGATGTGTCTTTCAAATCAAAGGCTAATTCGAGCTTTGTGGATATTGGCACCACGTCTCCAGATTCTGATCACGCTTCTCCTTTGCCACACCCAGCACCTGGTAACTGGCCATCCTACCGGGAAACAGAATCGGCTTCTTTGGTCCATCAAATCAAACAGGGGCCACCTGTGGGAGATGTAGGGGTCCTGGATTTCAAGGACGTAGCATTGCTTTTGGATCCAGTGGGCACCAGAACCCCAGCTCCTCCACAGGCAGATGCAGCTTTCCTAACTCCAGGCAGGAAAGACCTTGGGAACAGAAACACCCAGTCCTATCCAGAGGCACGGTCAATGCTTTCACAGCCAGATGTTCCCCTCGCTCCTTTGGAAGGAGAAATCCTTCCTAATTACCCCGAGTCTGGTACATGCCACCCCTGAGTGGAGGGAGGTATGTGGTAGGACTGGATGACCACGTGAGTTCTAAAGCTCAAGGCAAGTGCATTGAAAAACTGGGCATTTGAGGTTTTGTTTAAAGAAAATATAGCAGAGTTGACAAACTAGACATGGTCATTCACCTGGGCCCATTCCTGTCCGGGCAGGCTGGGACAGGCTGGGGCAGACTGAGACAGAAAGATTTTCTAGGTTCAAGAGTAGCCTGGGCCATATAGAGAATTGTAGGCCAGCCTGGATTATACAGCCAGCTCTCCTCCCAAGTGTAATGAAAAATTTCGGGTTGCAAGTTCAGAGAAGGTGAGCTATTTCGAGGCTTCATAGGCATTGCAGGATGGAGGGTATAGCCATTTAGCTTTGACTGTGGTAGTTAGCTGTGCAGGCTTAGGCAAACATGCTGAAGAGCCTTAGGGAGAGAACATGGTATAGACACCTGTGTCTGCTATTAGTTCTGGTTCTTGTCCCCACAGCTGTGGCCTTCACCTCCCCTGAACCACCTTAACCTGGTTCTGTGACTCACTAGCACTAAAGGTAGCAGGAAGAAGGCAGGGGAATGCCCAGAGGGAACAACTTTTCATCCATCCTGATGGACTGGGAAACTGGTCCTAGATTCATCCTCCCCTACACCTATCTCCCGCTCTCCCTGCTCAATGATCTCTGCCAGGAGGACGTGTCAGAGGTCACACCTCTCTCCACAGCATTTCAACTTCACAGTTTTTCTGTCCGTGTATTGACAAAAACATTAACCTAGCAGAGAGGACCTTCTGGTTCTGCTGGGACATTTTCTGCAGGTTCAGGAGTTGTTTAGAGAAATAGTTCAGGAGGGAAGAAAACACTTTGTGTTTAACAGAGTATAGAGTAATAGTTAGGGTAGGACCGTTGTTGTCAAGTTTGAATCTTGGCCATGCTAAGGCAACTTATTTCACCCTCAAGTCTCTGATTTTCATTTATAAACGTATCGCCAGGATTTGTTGTTAGTGTATGTTATGTTTTGAGTGTCTGCATTAGTCTATTCCTCAGAAGACAATTAAGACCATCATTACTAATCTTTAGAGGATTTAAAACATAGCAAACTGGAGGATGGTGGGGTGAACAGCTGGGCTGGAAAACAGAGAAACTGAAAACAGAAAGTCTCATTAAAAAGCTTTTGCCTCCTGGCTCCTTTTCTGCTTGATGAAGTTTGATGAGCATTTGTTTTTTTTTTAAAGCCAAAGGCATGGATTTCTTTTCAACGTTCTAGAACTTTCAAATTCGTCTAACAATCTCCTATAATATTCAGTGTGAGTTCTTTCTATCTAAAGAGATTTAAAGGCACGAATCAAAAATTTCCTCAAAGGGATTTTGTGTTACAGATGTGTTTTTGAGTGGCCTTTTGTTGCGGGTTGTATTTTCCTGGCCCAGGAAGAGCACACAGTTATTGGAAAGTGGTTGTATGTACAGTTGTCTGAAACCTGAGGAGCGGGCTATGGCCCAGCACAAAACTGTAAACTGACCTAAAACCTTCAGAGAGTTTTCTTTTGCAATCGGTCATGGTCCTTGAAGCATGAACTTTGGAGATGATAATGTGTCACGGTGTCAAAGGTTGTGCGTGGCTGTTTAAGAGCTCAGAAAGGCCTGAAATGGAGCCAGTCACTGGGAACTGAGGGTAACAGCATAACCCAGGAGGGACATGATCTGTGCTATTTAATCAGCTGCCAAATGTAGTCAATGCTGACATCTAAATGCTAGAGTGTTTATGAAAAAGACATTCAGGGGGAGATTGTCCAACTGGAAGCTTTTAAGTCTTAGAGGAGAAAAATACTTTTAAATTTTATTTAAAAAAATTTATGTGTGTTCATGTGTACACGTTCATGTGTGGGAAAGCCTAGCCCTTAAGAAAGAATGTTTGGTGAGCTGTGTGAACCATAGAAACACGTAATTGTTATTATTTATGTTCAGAGGAAACACTGTTCTCCCGGAGGTTTATCCAGCAGCTGTGGGCTTACTCTGGGCAGCTGTTGACATGGGGCTGAGCTGTAGTACCAGCTCAAGGTAGGAAATGCGTGGCTTCTGGTAGTGGATGGACTTGAGTTCCCCCGCAGTGTAGTTTGAACACAGATGCTGTTTGAACCTTATTTTCTGAACAGAGAGCACCCTTCTCAATAAATTTTAACTTCCCCTTTAAGCATATAGGATTTGGTTTGCTGAGTCAGGGAATTAGGATTTTGTTAAAGGCTCAGAAAATTTCTCTTCTTTTTAGTATTGTTTTCATTAGGGTGTGTGTGTGTGTGTGTGTGTGTGTGTGTGTGTGTGTGTGTGTGTGTCTGTGTCTGTGTTTGTGTGTGTGTCTGTGCATGCCTGCCTGCCTGCCTGCCTGTGCATATGTATATGTGTTGTATAGGCCCCATAGGCATAGGAATAGGAGAGGTGCTCTGAAGTGGCCCCAGGTCAGCTTATGCAGCATGGTAGTATAGACAGGTTCCATGCTGCCACCCTGAGCAGTGTTTCTTTGTCCTGCAGCCCTGCTCATATTGGGAGCTTTCAATTCCAGGCTGCAGTAGGTTTTTGGTTGTCACAGCAGAGAGTATCTGCATTCTCACCGCCAGGGAGGTAGACCCCATTTGCAAAGAGAGAGAGATTGTTGGGGAAAGGCTGCAGCGCATTTGTTAGTCTCAGTAGATTGAGCAGCTGTGAACTTTCCCTTCACTAAGGCCATCCCTAACTCAAGCCTCGGGAACTGTTCCCTACAGCTTTTACTCTGGACTGAGCTCACCCTCCCTGTTGCCTGCCCTGATCCTCAGCTGTAGAGAGCCACAATAACATTCGTCACCACATGATGGCGCTGGCTTCCACTGCACCCCACGTGGAAAGCCGAGATAACATTTGCCATTACAAGATGGCGCTGGCTTCCGCCATGCCAGCCCGACTTCCTTTCAGGAAGTTAACTGTGTGCACATGTGCAAGAGTGTCTTCCTGCCAGGTCTTTGCCGACTCCGGGGCGTGCCTATGAGATCATGGGTAAGCGACCAATCAGGAGTGGATGTGCCGCGCTAGGGTGTATATAAGCCGCGCCATGATGGCGCCCCGAGTCCCCTCTCTTTAAGATACCATAAACATTTTGCTACAGAAGGATTCATGTGTCCGTGAGTGTTCTTGCTGGCGAGACGATAGCGCGAGACACTCAGCTTCCACCTGGTTCCCAGCAGCTACACAAACAGACCAGTTCTTTTAGTCTGAGGCAGGGATTTTGTTGCAGCTTTCAACCTGGAGTAGAAAGCGCTGCTAAGGTGCTGGGGTCCTCGCAGCTGGGAGAACTGAAGTAGAGGAGGAAGGTGCGGCCAGGTCGAAAGCTCTGGGCCAGGGTGTGGTGGTATCACAGGTGGCCATTTCTGAGCACCTTCTCCACTGCTGTTTCTCACCCCCTGGCTTCTGATACTCGCAGGCTGCTTCTGACATTCCCATAGTGACGCAGGATGGGGAGGGTACTGTGGGCAACAAGTAGACACACCACCCAATCCGGATCAGGCGACCCAAGGGTGTCTGTTAGCCCCGCCTCCGCCCCCCATGTCCCACCCCCAGACTGCGGCCAAGCTGCTCAAGTGGTTCTAGCTGTTGGTGGGGTCCTGCAGCTGTGATAGGCTCCTCCTCTCCGGCCCTTCCTCCCCGCACACCTCTCAGGCCCTCCTGGGATAGCTGTCCTCCTCTGGGGCCCTGTACTTGCTCCCAGCCATGGTGGCTAGCTCACTGCTCTCCTCCTTTACCTCGTTTTCTCCTTGGCCATCCTGGTCCAGACAGGTAAGGTGAGGGCTGGGGCACCCGGGGACCCTGCCCTGGTGCCTGGGGGTCGTTCTGTGCATGAGCGACTTTGTCTCTACCTGACTGGCCTGAGGTGTGGCGTTGGGGTAGGAATAGGGAGACCTGGCTCCTCTGGGCCTAGGGGTGAGGGTCTAAGATTTACTGGAACTGAACCAACTCTGAATTGAAGATGAGGGATGGGACCTTCTTAGGGCTGGTATGAAAACACTAGGATGATAAAATCCTAGCCAAGTATTAGTGATAACAGCTGTCCCCAGCAGTGTACCTTGGGAAAAACCTTGGAAAAAGCAGTCATTTTGAAAATTGGCCTTGAGGCCACCTGCAGCAAAAGCATCTGGAGAGCTTCCCAGGAGACTCTCTGGCCACTTTCATCGGGAACTCAGAGGGTTAGTAGAGAGACAAAGGGAAATTAGGGTGGGGGTGACTTGTACTTCTTAACAGCATCTTATGTGCTTTTGGTGTCTGTCCCTACACTTCTAGAGACTCTGGTCATATTTTGTGGAGGAGGTGGACACAGAAATTGTGCTGAATCAAGGGAACACGTTTCTTTCACCTTGTGCAACTCAATTTATAGACCAGGCCTAAGTGTCATCACCTGGGGTGTAAGGTTCGAAATGCAGTAGCTCCTGAGTTACTCTGTCAGATTCAATGATCTATTTAGCATAGTAATCAGATCCCCAGGAATTTGCAGGCACATTCAAGTCTGAGTAGTGTCTTCTTATGATAAATACAATCGGTGATTCAGAATAGCATATTAAGCATGCACCAGCAGAGTCTTCTTTCATTTATTATGTCCGGTCTCCACATCAGGAGGGGAAAAATGGCTTCAAGAAAACACTGCAATTGTAGTTGATTCAAAGCAGCATTATGCTTTGAGCTTTCTAAAAATGAAGGCAAACCCAACTAGTGAGAAACATAGGCTTAGGCAAACCAAACTTGGCCTTAGCACTGACTTCTAGCAAGGTTTATGTCACATATAAGGAACACTGGGAAAGAGAACTCCTTGCCCAGGTCATTATGATAAATGAATGAATGAATGAATGAATGAATGAATGAATGAATGCAGAAATGGTTTTCTTAAGGCAATTCTGTTGGTGTTGGTACAAGAATCTTTCAGTGAGCTACAGAGAGATGGCCAGTCTGGGTTCTGGGTTCTAAGAACTGATGCTACAGAGGGTGAAGACAGCCAACACTTGTATCTCTGCGATGACAATGTGGTAGAGGAAGAAACCCAGCATAAATGTCAGATCTATGTCATGGACTGCTAAGGAGGGAAGAAAGCAAACAATGACAGGGATAAAGAGTGGCTCATGATTTTAGTCTCCCTTTGGGCATAAAATTTTTATTGTCTAGTGTCCTTTTGTAGAGAAAAGTATCCAGTAGCACACCTTATCCTTGAGGTTTGTGTCCAAAACACTGCAGGAGATGCCTGAGACTGTAAATGTCAATTGTTTTTGCTTTGCTGAGTTGAAACGCAAAGCCCTGTGCATGGTAGATAATTGCATCTTATAGCATGGAGGTTTTGAAACTAGACTGTGAATGCCCTTAGGTTTTCCTGCTTTGAAGTGAGAGAGATGGGGGAAGCTGGTAGAGGTGAAGTCATACAGTGAATAATTGGCAGCTAGGGTTTGCTCCCAGGCTTCTGTGACTCCACAGTCACCATCTAAAAACATGCGGCATAATTCATTTAGACCTGGAGGCTGCCCCACTTCTAACTTTCTGTCGCTTTCTGAAAATGAGTTCTCTAAACCCATTCAATCAGTCCATATAATGACTCATAATTGCAAAAGATGTCTCTGGTCCAGGAATGTGTCCATCTTAGATCAAGTACTACTCCCTGGGTGTATTTTGTGCCCATCGTATGCCTTCCATCCTTCTTTGCTTGCTTTCTTTTTTTAAAAGATAGAGTCTCAAATTTGCTATGTGTTCAAAGCTGGCCTTGAACTCTTGATCCTCCTGCCTCTGCTTCCTGAGACCTAGGCTTAGATTCCTGATTCTCTTGCCTCTCCCACCTGAGACTTGGAGTTACACTTATGTGCCACCATGTCTGACATGCATCTTGTTTTGAATCAACACTACAACTGTTTAGGTTAGATATCCTCACTTCCAAGTGAGGGGACTGTGGCTACAGGTCAGAAAGAATAGCAGGGTTCAACCAGATAAGAACGCCACTCTGTGACCTTTTTGTTTTGTTTCGTTTGACCTAAGAATACTGAACCAGAAGTATCTTTGCTTTAAAGGTAGGGACCTAATTTTTCTGTAGCAGGGTCCAGGGAGCTCTGCCCCAGTGTCCCTTTATTCTTGTTCCTGGACCTCAGTAATGGGTTGTACCTGAACAACACTAGCCTACGGAAAGGAAAGGAATCCAAAATACCACATCATGTCCAATAGAAAAAAAATGCTCTCCTAATTATACCCTACATGGTGACACAAGCCTTTTAATCTCAGTGCTCCAGGACCTGAGTCAGGAGGATCTTGAATTTGGGGCTAGACTCCCCTCAGCAAACAGCCAACCAGAATAAGGTGTACATAATTGTGGGTAAGAGCACAATGACCCCGGTGCTAATTATACTGAGTGGACAGGCTGGGTTCCAAACAGGAACTTGTGCACTGATTTGGGGGTATCAAGGTTTATACATGTGCCCTAGAAAGAGTGTGGGATTGGCTTCAAGCTCCTTGAGTGCCTTCATCAGTCCTGGGAATTGGGCATCATGAGGACAGAGAGAATTTTCTTTCCCTCAGTGGTACTGGGGTCACCATTTTGTTAGCTAGTCCTCCACAGATCTAGAACCTCATTCTTGAGACGTTTGATAAGTTTTCAGTCCCTTCTTTGGTGGTATAGGCCATGTCTTCATTTTTCAGTACAAGACAGACACCAGGTACCTGTATCAAGTGTACAGAAGCCATTTGAATGGATATTGGTGGGTAGCAACAAAAATAAAGTTATGGTTGGGGGTCTCCACAGCGTGAGAAATGGTGTTGAAGGGTCACAGTGTGAGATGACAACGAAAAGGCTGCTCAGAGGGGCCTGAAGCCAGAAGCTTCACTGGGTTCTGAGAGTAGACTTTCTAGACACACTGACTTTCCTGTCTCCAGTTGTGCTTCCTACCTGATGGTTTGGCTTTTCCAACTTTATGTCTACTGTCACTTTGTACATTTTTAATGTTGTTCCTCTGCTGCTCTTGGGTTCCCAAAAAGCCTGGCTCAGAGGCTCCTGAACCTTTGTTTATTCTAGACTCAGCTCTCCCAGTAGCCTTCTCAGAGGTCCAGTGACTAAGGATTTGTTGTTCTAAAATAGGTATATATAAGATCACCATTGGATTTCTGGTGAATGTCTGTAATCTCAACACTCAGGGGGTGGAGGCAGGAGAACCAGGACTTCAAGGCTAGCCTCAACCACACAGCCAATTAGAGGCTACCCGCTGGTATATGAAACCTTGACTCCACTTTTCCATACATCTGCATATCTGCCCTTTGTGGCCTTCACAGTCACACAGTGTTGCTTTCATTGAACTCTACACATTGTAAGTCCCATTGGTCATGGTACATATTCCACCATGAAAGTGGAGGAGTGTCCAATGAATTTTAGCCCCAGTTTCTCAACAGGCACAAACTCATGGAGTTGTAGGGTCCTGCTGAAATGCTGCACCCCTAAAGTTCTCCCCAGTCTTCCCAGTGGCAGTGACTGTATACCTCTAGCATGAAGCTGGTCCCTTTAGTTCTTTGAGTAGCAATGACCATTAGAGGTATTTGGTGACCTGCACATCTCTTTATTTCTAGCCCTTTGAATGAGGCCATGATGTGTCTGTCAATTGTCGGTTGTCACGTTCCCTCTCCATTGGGGTTGGGCGTGAGCTAGGTGGATCCAAAGATTTTTCTAGAATTTTCTCTGTGGTTGGAGCTTCATACAGAGAGTACAATGTCCAGTGGGACAGCTCCGTTAGTGGAATTGGCAGAGCATCGGTCTTCAGAAGTCTAGATCAGGAGCTGGGGCAACCTGGGGTCCCTTGTTTATGACAGAGAAAAGTTACTTAGGTTTGCCTGTTTCTAGATGCAGACAGCAGAGCAGTTCCTTAGCACCAGGCCTTTGAATTTTAGCCTGGAAGTTGTATGTGGGTTGGGGTAGCATAGTGTGAGAAACCTGTCTAGCATATACAGGGTTCCAGGGAGTAGTGGTGGGGCAATAACAGGAAAAGGAATGTTGGTTGATTGATAGTAGATATCTTGTAAGCAAGGGAAATGTGGGTGCTGTCCTGTGTGGTGTAAGATGTTTGGCATATAATCTCTTGCCTTTACCCAGCAGGTACAGCACCCTGCTCACTTGCCTTGCAACCTGAAGACGACTGCAGAGAGCGCCCAGTGTGTGCCAAGCAGTAGATTTCTACTGGTGGAGCACCAGTGATATTGACAAAGATGTCTATCGCATGACTCTTGAGATATCTCTATATGCGTGTGGTTCTAGGGCTGGGAAGGAGGAGAGCCTTGTACATATCACGCAGGTGCTCTACTACTGCCAAGACACAGCCTAGAACTTGGTAGAGTTTTTCAGAGACAGGATCTCTGTGTGTATGTTAGGCTAGTCTTGAACTTATAAGCCCCTCCTGCTTCTGCTCTGAAATGCAAGGATAAAGGTTTCAGACAGCTTGCAGATGTGCAGATGTGTTTTTGTTGTTGTTGTTGTTTTTCTTTTTTTTTTTTTAATAGTTCCCTCTCTTGATTTCAATATACTCAAACACCAAGGTTTTCTGTTTTCCTTGCTGCCTTAGTACAGATGTGTTGGAAGAAGTGAGGTCAGGGGCCATCTTTGTGGGTTGGTGTCAGCTCCACTCATCTCAGACCTACCCTGGACTCTGGTGAGCTTTGGCTGTCCTAACTGTATAGCAAGTCACTGAGATGGGTAGATGTTAGGTCTCGCCAGTCTCAGTGCATGATGACTTTTATTTTATTTTTGGTTTTGTTGTTGTTTGTTTGTTCTTTAATTTGAAAATCTTTTATAACAAAAGTTTTTAAAAAATGTACTTTGATGGCTAGTGGAAGATGCACTCTGTCTTATGCCTTAAAATCTATTTTAACCTTTCATATGATAAATATCAATAGTCAGAAACCATATTTAAAAAGCACATGAAGGTCTTCAAGTGTTTTACCATCTAGGGTTGTAAGACCAAAAAGTTTGGTACTTCTTTTGGCAAAATTATACTCAGGAGAGTGGTTTCTGTTGTGCACAGTGTTTATCACTTTATTGTTATGAAGTGATACCCGACTGTCTCCTGAAGTGGCTGTCTTTGGTTTTGGCCACCAGCAGTGTACTAAAGTAGCCATTGTGTAATGGCCTTGTCAGCACTTGTCAACTTTGTCATGATCTAAACCCACAAGATTTAGACATCTATTATACAATTATATTATAATTATTTATTTGTAATTATATTTAGTTTACATGCTTCTGATTACTACGGGGTAGTCTAAGATAGTTTCTTCTTTAATGAATTGCCTGGTCAACCCTTTGGCTCAGTTCCTTGTGTATATTTTCTCCTGGTTCCTGCTCACAATGCTCTTTTTTCCTGTTTCCTTTGCGGTATTTTTTTCATTATCATTACAATATCTATCTATTGATCTGTCTGTCTGTCTGTCTATCTATCCAAGTCATTCCCATTGTTTGCCCTAATCTTAAGTAGTATATGAATGGACTGATAATTTCTTTATTGACTTATTTTAAAAAGTCAGTATCTTTTGTTTATCAAGTCATATACTTTGTGTTAACAGACAAGGAGGTAAAATATTCTTCTTTGCTCTCAGTTTATAATCTAGTACAACAAAACCAAGAGAATATAATATAAACAAGGGATTGAACCTAGCATAGTCGCTTACTAGCCAAATGCTTCTGAGCTCTATGCACAGCTCCAACCTCATCTTTCTAAAATTATGCTTTGTTTTTGAGATCTATTTGCCTGCAAGTTTCTGCCACGTACAGCTGAGAATAAAATTTTCAAAGTTTTAAATGCTATTAGGTTTCCTCCCCACTGCCATTGATTTTTTATTTTTTAGAGAAGATCTTCCTGTGTAGCTCAGTCTGCCATGAAATCTCAACCCTCCGCCTTAGGGTTTATAGTGCTGCCACTGGAGGCCTGCCCCACTATGCCTGGCCTACCTTGGGCTTTAAAATATTGTTTTAGATTTATTTTTTACTATTTAATCACTAGAAATATTTTTCCTACATGCATGGATGTGTATCATGTGGTGCTTTGCGCCTTCAGAGGTCAGGAAGGTGTTCGATCCCCTGGCACTGGAGTTACAGATATAAGCAGCCATGCAGATGCTGGAAATCAGTTGCCAGCACCCCAGTCAGGTCACTTACAACCACCACAGCTCCAGGTCCAGAGTATCTATGGCCCTCTCTGTAGGGACTGCACTAATACAGATTTAACCCCTCGGCCCCTTATATGCATAATTTAAAAAATCTTATAAGATGTAATTTTCTTTTACATTATTGATATTTCCCATTCAAATGTGATCTATGTGATTCTTTTAACTTTGGGTTTATTTTCATAATCTTATTCATTTTCATTTCTCACAGGGCTGTTGCCAAGCATTGTATAGTATAGATTCCTGTTATGAATAGGATCTTTTCCTCCTCCTCCATTTCTCTAACTCATGAATATTGTTGCCTGAGAAAACTTAAGATTTTTTTTCATATATCTGAAATTAGCAGCAACACTCTTAACTACTTTCTAAAGTTTTGTGTGTGTATGTATAACATGAACAGCTTATGATGATGGATGACCCGTAGTCTCTAGTCTATACACGCATGCACACACACACACACACACACACACACACACACACACACACACACACGAGAAAGAGAGAGCTAGAGAGGGAGAAAGATAGAGACAAAGATAGAGAAACAAAGATAGAGAGACAAAGACAGAGACAGAAAGACACAGAGACAGAGACAGAGACAAACAGAGATGGAGAGAGGGAGACAGGGAACACTTTACTGACTGAGCTACATTCCTCCTCCCATGTTTTGTTTTGCTGTGTAGCCTAGGAATGTGTCAGGATGCTTGGTTTTGACCAAGTTTTTAAAATGTATAGTTACAGAATACTATCTATTAAGTCCAGTTGAATATATGACTCATACACAAACAGGCTTTTTGGTCTGTTTTATTTACTGTTATATCCCTAGGACATGCAAGAGGGTAGGTGTTTTTCAGTTCAATGGAAGGAAGAACAGATAAATACCAAATTTTCCATTCACAAGCACAGAGCTATAGTGATTTTGTTTTGAACCAGGCATAGTGGGGAAGTTGAAGTAAGAAGATGGTTTGTGTGTCTTCTTATTCTCTGATTCCTTTTATATGATAGCTCTCTGCCTCACCAGGCTTCTTATTCATGAATTTTCATAACAGCTTTATTTGAAATTGCCTGGTACTGGAATGAACGCATATGACCCAGACAATGGAATGAACTGTAACAATCACTTGGTGCACTCCATTGGGAGAGATGGCTTCACAGTTGGGGTGAATGGACTCAGACAGTGTTAAACACTTCAAGCAGTACGATGCCACAAGTATTACTTTGTTGGAATTACCTCACTATGGAGGCAAAAAGCAAATTAGTGGTCATTTGGGGTCTGAGGTGGGTAGTGAATGGAGACCTAGGAGAGGTAGAGAGAAGTATGTGTGTTAATCGGAGGTGAGGAGAAGGGGCCAGTATAGTGATGTAACTGTTCTTTGCCTGGACTGTGGTGGGGTCACATGACACATTTGACAAAAGTATGGATGAGCAAACATTCTCCAATGAACGAAGGTAAAACAGCGGAAGTCTAAACCCAGTGTATGGTTGTGTGAATTTCAGTATTTTTATTGTGATGATAGACTATGTCTTGCCATAATGTGACTTTTGGAGGAAACTGAGCAAAGCACAAGAAACCTCTTATGTTGCTTCTTACAACTCTGTGAACCTGTAGTTATGTTGGTAAACTTTTGAGATCCTGTGGCTCAGTAATTCTGAAGACATCTGCATACATGTCATGGGTAGAGGGCAACACCATGTGTCTTCAGTTGTTCTCTACTTTAAAAAATATATTTATTTATTTGCACTTTTGTGTCTGTTTTGGCTGCTCATACGCAAGTGCATTACTCGAATGCAGTGCCAGAAGAGGGCACCAGATCTCCTTGAACTGGAGTGCAGGTGGTTGTAAGCCAGGTAACACATACCCAGTGCTAGATTTACAGCCGAGCACCACCACATCCGGCCTTTACATGGCTGCTGCACACCTGAAGTCAGGCTCTTATGCTTGTGCAGCAGTAACGGTTCACAGAGGTCTCCCTAACCCTGTTTGACTGCTTGAAATAGAATAGACTTTTCTGACATTGGAATTGTAGCACCCAGTTCCTCGTGCTCATGTGTACAGCTGGTTTCGTGCTTGGGCAGTCAGACTTAGGTTTTGGTTGGAAGCCAGGTATATTTATGGTCCTTAAGACATAAGACCTCCCTCTCTCCATCTCACACCGTGAATACTTGGCCATTTCTCATCCTTCTTCTCAGCACACATTATACAGGGCATCACTGATGCAGATGGGAGCTGCAGAACTCCTGATCCACTAAGATGTGAGACATGTCATCTGCTGACTCCTGTGGTCCCTTACCGAGCCACTCTGTTAGGCTTCCCTCACCATGATGCACTTTATCCTCTAAGACTCGAGTCAGTGTGAGGCCTTCCTCTGCAAGTTGCTTCTGTCAAGTGTTTGTCCCAGCCACAAGACTAGAAGTCAGAAAGTGGAGAGATGGGCTGGGCTGTTCCTCACTTGGTTCAGAACTTGCTTGGTCCTACCATCAGATAATCCCAGGCACAGAGACTGCAGTTACACACGCTGTCAAGGTGCATTCTAGCTGCAGCATGGCTCAGGACTCTGTGCCTTTGCACCTGACTGATAGCCCACTGCGTAGCTGGACTGCATCATAGGAGATGACCTGTCCTCACCTTTCTCTAGTTTTACTTCTCTCTTCTTTCCTTCTCCTCTCTCCCCACCCTGTTTCTTCTTGTATTCCTTTCAGCAGACTGGACTGCCCCAGTGATCCTGCACTTCTGCTTGTCATGCAATGGAAGATGGCTGTGTTGCTGTCTGCTCAGTAGTGTTACAAGTGATATGTGATTGGCCAGCATCACCCTTTTTATTGTTCTTGGGTAATTTTCCGTATTCCACGTGTTTCTCCTGAAAATAGATGTTTGAGTTGCTTTGTTTTTATTACAAATGAAACATGTCTGAGAGCCCAGGGAGGGGCATTCCTGACTAATGGAGCACATATATGTTTAATGTCTTAAGAAACTTCTGGGGGTTTCTAAAGTGTTCCTACCATGTTACCCTCTCAGCAGCAATGCATGGCACATTCCATCCTTCCTCAGAGTAAGAGGAACTTCCAGAGGAACAGACGTGGCTTAAATCAGAAAAACAAATTCACTCAAGAAGAGCTTTGAATCACTAATGAATGTTGACTGAAACACAGAAACATGGTAGAAGCACTTTGGAATGCCTCCTGTGTCTAGCTAGTGTCTGTGGACACCCGTGTGCTCTTTTTTTTTTTTTTTTTTTTTTTTTTTTACTCTTTCCCGGGTGTTTGGACAGACCAAGGATACAGACATGCATGTCTGAGGACATAATGTTTTAATTATACAGATGTATGTGGCATCCAGCTTGAAGTTCTCTGTAAACAGGGCCAGCTGTTCCTGACATTTTCCTCTTCTCTGCTTTTTCTTTGTATAGAGGCACACAACGAAAAATGATGATTTCTGTTCCCTCTGATCAAAGACTGTTAACCTTTCAGCTATAGCCTTTTCACAAAGCCAAGAACTACTCATTGAAGGGGGGAAATGGGCCTGTTGACATTTTACAGGATATTTTGAAATGTTAAAGATCTTTTTGAGGGTGGGGCCAAGGGCACAGACACCTGTAATGTGTGCACTGTCCTGAGTGTCCTTACATTCTCAGGAAACAGGCGGCTACTGCTTTGTCTGTACTCTTGGAACACACACATACCCTCCTGAAAGGACCAGAGTTTGTTGTGCTGATAGAGGGGGCATGTGGTAGACTGGGCTGAGGCCTTCACAGCCTCTGTTGAGGGAGTAGTACTGGGGGGGGAGCCTTTCTGTCTGGTATCATTAAACAATGCTTGTCATTTGGGGCTTTGATACGTTGCTTAGGCTATGACTTGGCAGGACACTTCCATAGAGCAGGACACACAGACTGGTATGGTACCAAAGTGGCAGGAAGGCAGTTTTTTTTTTTTTTTCATTTAAGAATTTAAGAGGAGGGCTCAAAACCTCTGCACTCTGTAATTTTGGTCAATCGTCATTGGCAATCTGTTAGTCTGGTAGGCATGAGTTTTAAAAACACGAAAACAGTATTGGAAAAGGATGTTCCGGCTCAGGGGGAAACCCAGGCTTTGCCAACCTGACTTTAAACATCTCTTTTCATAGAACTTAGCACAGCTAGTGATGCTGGGGGTGGGGTGGGCAGTGTAGGGAAGAAACTTAATTATGCAAATTTTGATCTTAATGCTTTATTTGTATGTTTCTGGCAGGCTGTTCTTTAATCTCTAGAGCAAGATTGCTCAGAATTACCATATATTCTCATTAATTTCATTAAAATTATAGCAAAGGTTGTTTTTGCTATAATCAAGAGTGATTTTGATTAATACTTAGGAAATCAAACCCCTCGCCAGCAGTGGGAATGAGAACAACCTTTTCAGTCAGTCGTCCTTTCTCTTCCTTCTCACCCCTTCGCAAAAGGCCAAAGATACAAATGCACCAGAGGGATTTTTAAGAGTCTGCTTGCGGGGGCTGGGGATTTAGCTTAGTGGTAGAGCGCTTACCTAGGAAGCGCAAGGCCCTGGGTTCGGTCCCCAGCTCTGGAAAAAAAAAAAAAAAGAGTCTGTTTGCTTTTGCAGATAGTTCTAAGGAAAACACTCCAAAATGGGAGTCCATTTTCCTCTCTCTTGAGTGTGAAGAAAGAACACACGTGTGCACACCAGCCTGCCTTGGCTGGCAACAAACAGTGCCAGGAGCACACACCCTCTCTTACAGGCTAACTCTTAAGTCAGCAGAGAATGCTGGGAAAATCTAGAAGATGAAGAAGGTAACATACCCATGTACCCATGTAAAGAGGACCTGAAAATTGCAGACAGGTATTAGATAAAAACTAACGGACCAGTCGAAGATGATCTATCTGTGCTTTTAGAAACCATACCTACTGAGGCATCCCACATTATAACTTGCTCTGATTTCAAAGCCTAGTTTGACACGTGTATTTTTGTGCTTATGATCTGTTCATGAGCGTTCATTAGTACACTATGTACAGTGTGAGGAGGAGCAGGTCATTGAGGGAGAAAAAGATACTGGAAAGATAGTCATTTGACACGCTATAGTTTCTAATGTTTCAACCACACCCTCCTCCATTTTCCCTCCCTTCTTTCCATTCTTTTGAGTACTGATGCTGGAAACCATGACCTTTTGTGTGCTAGACAAACACTCTGTCAATGATTCTCTGTTGCCTCCTTATTGATCTGTGTAATAATTTTTGATCATAGGATAGGTGTTAAATAGTATATCTTCACTACCTCCTCCTTCAAGGTGTGCTCAGTACTCTAATCAAAGACAGAACCCATTTGTCCATTGTCTTTTTCCTTGCCAACCTCTATGGTTCCTGCTTTTAGGAAAAAGTGGGGCCAGCTTACAGGTTCAGAGGTTCAGTCCATTATCATCAGGGCGGGGGCAGGACAGTGTCCATACAGATGTAGGGCTGGAGAAGCTGAGAGATCAACATCTTCCAAGGGCAGATAGGAGAAGACTGGCTTGCAGGCAGCTTTTAGGAAGTCTTGTCAGACTATTTCTTATGTTTGGACACTGTAGGTATCTGTGTTGCACTGCTTTCTTAGGGCTACTGGGACACAATGGAGTTAAAGTATACATTAACAACTGGCCACACAGCAACATTTGATCCATTAAAGACTGAATACATGACAGTATGTATTATTTACTTCTTTATTGCTTTGAAAGACACCATGGCCAAAGCAAATTAAAAATAAAATTAGGATGATGTTTCCAGAAGGTTAGAGTCCATGATGGCAGAGAGAAGCCATGGTGTCAGGAGCAGCTGAGAGCTTACATTTTGGGTAATTTAGTGTGAGCATGAGTGAGTGTGTGCGTGTGTGTATGTGTGTGTGTGTGTGCGCGCATGCACAAGAGTGTGTACATTTATGTGTATGTGTATGTATATGTGTAAGAAGAGAGAGAGAGAGAGACAGAGAGACAGAGAGACACACACACAGAAAGAGAGATTGATATGTACCATGGTGCCTGTGGAAGTCCAAGAAAAGTTATGGAGTTGATAATTTCCCATCTCTACATTGGTTCAAGGAATTGAGTTCAGGTTATCAGGGTTTCTGCTTTTTATGTAGAAGATAACTGTACAATAAACTGGATAACTTAAAATTTGTAAAGAAATAATAATTTTTTCCAATTCCCCAGAATAGAATTCCCCAGAGTTCAAAATATCAGCAGAGCCATGCTCCTGAGTGTTCCTGGATTTGAATGGAATCCTTCCTTCCTCCCCCCGCCCCATTCTTAACTACTTTGTATCTCACTAAAATATAAGAACAGCTAACCAGTTTCCTGTGGATAGATGTGATGACTTGGAAACCTTTCTTCTGGATTTAGATTAGTGTGAGCAAAGGATGTGTCCCTCAGGTGAGTGGAATGCCATTCTTTGTCACCTCAGCTTTCACAAGTCCTTTGTAATCACAGTAATTGCAAGACGCTGTGCAGACGACAGGGCCATGGTACAATGTTCACAAATGCCAATATGTAGCAAAGGCCTAATAATACACTAGGTGTGAATTATGAACCTCAATTAAGGCCTTTGCCAGTCATATTGCCCAGTTAGAATATACATAATTGTAAGTAGGACTCCATTTTTTTTTACAAAAAGAATATTTGCTTGTTAAAACTGTGACATTCAAGAGTTAACTTAATAGGATGTGGAAAGATTTCCCAATGAATACTGCAGACCTCAGAAGAACAAAGGCGAGCACATGGTTTATTTTAAACAGATGTCACCTGCTGTGGAAACTTCTTTCAGGCAAAGAATACAATGTTCTTACTGTTCTCCAGGCCTGTGATGGATTGTTATATACATAGGAGAAAGGGGGAAATAGTCTCTCTATTTCTGCCTTGAACTTAGATGCCTAAAGCAACACAAATCCATCCATTAACATTTTGGGTATTAGGCAGCTGAAAGATTCCCACTAGAATAAAGTTCAGCTTTAGCAGCGTTGTCCTCCTCTGAAGGCTCTAGTTTCTTTGCCTTTCCTGAGTTTGTTCTTATTGTTTGTTTTGTTTCTTTTTGTTTTGTGAAATGTGTCTTCATCTCATGGATCATGGCTCCTTCCCCTGATCCACTGACTACATGTTGTCTGATTATCACTCTTCTTTTCTTATCATGACCCTAGAATTCACCTTGAGCCTGTCCAGATAATACAAGATAATAACTGTATCTCCAATACCTTAGAAGCTAGCTTAGTTACATTTTATAGTAATTTCTGCCTCATAAAGTATCAACTGTGTATGCCCTGACACTCGAAATGAGAACACCCCTGAGGGACTGCATGCATTACAGGAAATTGAACATTATATCATTAGCATTGTGTCATGATGTCACACTTTTTATTTTACATAAAACCACAATAGATTCTCAGAAAAGATCATATCTAGACAACTTCCATATATGGTTTTAAAAAAATGTAAGATCTTATGAAAACCAGAAATGAAAATTCCACAATATGTGTGTTAAGTGCGGGGTCAGCTGAAATGACTCAGACCCATTGCAGGGGCCTAAGTACTTTTTCCTTCCACTAAGTGGTGGTTAATGAGCACACAGTAAGCTAAATGGACTGTGCATGCAGTCTTCTTCTTTTGTAGCCTGGGTTCTGCTATTTTTGCACAGGTCTGGTATTCATGTTTTTGCATGTGTCTCATTTGGTAATATCTCTGTTACTCACAACACAGGTCTAAGTGTGACAAACATGTTGAGTGTACAGTGGGGTTGTGTCTCAGCGGCTCTACCACAGGTGTCTTGCCTCAGGCCTCTTGGGCATTCTTTGTGCAGAAATGTTAGAACTCATCTACCCAGTGATCCCACAGGGATGTGGGGAGATAGCCAGGACATAATGATTCTCTGGTTGGGGGGGAGGGACATGATGCTTTAAGTGTGTTTTAAAAATTATCACTTTTACTTTTGAAATTATAACATAATCCCAACATTTCTCCATTCCCTCCACTTCTCGTCCCACCAAACCCTTCCATGTGGGCTGGAGAGATGGCTCAGTATTTGGAAGTGTATTTTACTCTTCCAGAAGAACTGAGTTTGGTGCCTAGTACCCTTGGCAGATGGCTCACACCTGCCTGGACTTCTAGCTCACAGGCTCTGATGCCTCTGGTTGCCTTGGGCATTCACACATACACAGGATAAAAATAAAATAAAATAAAATGTTAAAATGACTCCCATCTACTCTTGCTAGCTCTCCTTCAAGGCCACGACCTCCTTTTTCATTAATTGTTGTTACATGCAACTATGTATAGATTTTCCTACATACATAAATATAACCTATTCAACCTGTCTAATGTTGCTTGTATGTTTATGTTTTCAGTACTGACTACTTGGTATTGGGTAAAAATTGACCTGCTCTTCCCCGGGGAAGACGATCAAAGTCTCAGCATTTCTTAGTTGCATGTAGTTCTTTGTGTAGAGTTGAGGCTTCACGGGCTTTCATCCACTTTGACATGTCTATTAGCTTGGTAAATCAATTAATTTATTGAGGCTTAGTTACTGAGAAGAAACTGTGTGACTGAAAGGTAGGTGCATCACCAAAAGCTCACCACAGAGGCTGGGGAGAGGGTTCAGTCCGTAAAGTGATTGCTGCATTAGCACAGGAGTCTGAGCTCAATACCGAACACCCACGTGACAAGCCAATGCTAGTGGCACACACTTGTGCTCTCATTGTTGGTGAAAGGGGGAGAGCAGATCCTTGGCACTGAGTAGCAAGCTGACTTGACTTAATTGCTATGTTCTGTGTATGTATGAAAGATTCTGTCTCAAAAAAAGAAGGGCCTTCAAATACCCACAAAGGTGTGTGTGAACCTAAACATAGAAACATCCACACACACACACACACACACCTGCACATACATCTACAAAGTTTGGTTTTGAAGTTCCACCCCAGCATGGGTGATGGCTCACCAAAGCTGTAGACATAGAGCGCTCTGAAAAATTTACAGGTAGCCCGAGGAACCAGAGGCATTTTGTTAAGTTTTATGTGCCCTACAAGTCTACCTTCTCACTCTAGGAAGGGATTAGCAGTGACTGACTTTATGGAGGACCATACTTTGAGCTGTTGGAAGGGACAAAAGTCCTTAAAGAAAACGGTGTGCAGTAAAGAGTCACAGGGTAGGTTGTAGCTAGACTGGACTAAAATCCTTGCCCTGCCTTGTTTAGAGCTGCTTCAATCCAGTCCGTTTCTATCTTCAATAGGCCTCCTTCATGATATACCTTCCTCCTCTTCTTTAAGGTAGGGTTTCAGCGTGTAGCCTTGGCTGGCCTAGGACTTGACACGTACACCAAGCTGTACTTGAAATCGCTGTGCATACCAGGCTCGCCTTGCACCTGTAGTAGATCGTCTGCTGACTCCCAGTTTCTGGGAGTAGAGAGGCTCTCGAGAGGACCTGGATTCAGTTCCCAGCATCCACACGATAACTCGCAGATGCCTCTAAGTCCAGTTTTAGGGGGTCCGATGCCCTCTTCTGATCTCTAAGGATTCTTGCACAATCATTGATTTTTTTCTTTGTGTGTGTGTGTGTATCATATTAATAACATATTAAATAAATAAAAAATATATTTATTTCTTGCCTATGTAGGTGCAGAGTATCACTCTTTGCCTTTGCTGAGGAAAGGTTTCCTCTTTCAAATTAGCTGCCCCTAAGCCATCATCCAGCTCACACACAAGTCTTGAATCTCCTTATGAGCAGCAGTAATTAGATGGACCAGAACATGAGAAGGGGAGCGGAGCAATAAAACAGGCAAAATAATTTCGCATTACTTCCAGACTGGTATCTGCTTAATGGACTGCTTGTTCTGTAAGTTGGGTTAGCATTCAAGTGTGTGTTTCTGGGGTAGTGCTTGGGGCCCAGGGCTAGAGAGAGAACTGTCCATCTCTACTGGTTTATGGTACTGTTAGTGTCGGTCAAGAGGATAAGATCTCCAGTCTGAGTGGAGACTGGTTCGATCCCTTTGGTAAGGGATCACCATAGAAAGGTTGGCTCACCAGCTAAAACCTTACTGAAAAGATAGAATGGTTTTTAAAATGAGACACTGTACTTTCTTTCTCACGATTCCCACCACCATTGTTCAGAAGCTTACCGACCAGTCATGTAAAAGTTCCTAAGTCCTACCCTATGACCAAGTCAGAAAAGCATACATATTTTTCACATTTTCTATCTCTTTTCTAAGTGTTCTTTCCTTAGTACTGGGGTCTTTATCCCCAGCATTTTGGGCCTCCCTACTCTTTCCTTAAAACCTGTAACCCCACATGTGGCTGCTTGCTGGCCATGAGTCTTACCTCCATGGCAGCTTAAACAGCACGGCATGGACCTTCTCCTTTCTCGTCCTCTGGGAGCTGCTAGGGCTTTACAGCTTGCCAGTCCTGGGGTTCTTCTTCTGAACTCTAATAAATCGTCCTTGTGGTTCTTTGTGAGTCTGTTTTTAAGTCCTGTTGTCAGTGTGACTCCGAATCCCAGAGGGGACCTTGATCTCCCCTGTGTCACTGTGGGAGGAAGATTGTAAGAGTTGGATTTGATAATACTGAATCCCATGTTCAGGATTTGGAAGTAATATGTAAAGGACTCTGAAAAGAAGCAAGACTTGGCTACTAGGCTGTAAGCTTTTGACTCAGAAACTTTTTCGGTGCATTTGTAAGCTTGGCACTAGCAGTAATCGCCAGGTTGTGGAGAGGGTCCACCTGACCCTGTAACTTTGGGCAGGTTGAGTATGGTACACTGGGTGGTTCCATTTAAGTGGGGCTGACAGTGCTGTTTGGAGGGGTATATGGGAAGATTTGGAGGGAGGGAAGGGAGAAGTGTTGTAGTTATAATCTCAAAAATAAAGGGCCTTTTGCACACACCAAGTACATGTGCTATCACCAAGACATTTCCCTAGTCTAATAACCGTTTTCTGTATTCATTTACCTAGATAAAGCTTGAGTTTTTTCCCCCATACCTTGGCTACTGTGAATAGTTGTGCACTGAGCGTGAGCGTGCAAATGCCTCTGATTTACCAACCTCAGTTCCCAAGCTTCATATAACTGGATTATAGGATAATTCTATGCTTACTTTTCAGGAGTGTCCATACCATTTTCCATGGGCTAGGATTAAAGCTAGCTTCATTGCACTTGTAGTTTTTGTTTTGTAAAAGATAAGACTTGTCGTACATTATCTCTTAATTCATCGGTTGACCATAAACATCATTTCTTTGTGGAAAATGTCACTTAATTGCATGGGTCATTCTTTAGCTGTGGTGAAGCATTTTGGTTGGATGCATGTTAGTCTCCTTGTTTTGTGGTGCTGGGAATTGAACCCAGGGCTTTCCACTTGCGGAGTGAGCTCTTGGCCTGTAAGCTCTGCCTCACTGCTGCAGTTTGCTCTTTTGCCTATGCTTTGGGAATGCTCTTCAGGAAACCATAAGCCAGACCAATGCCCGCTACTTCTTTTAGTACCTCTTCAGGATTGGGTATCACATTTAATAAATTGCAAATTAGTTATGATTCAGTTACTGTATTGGAATAAAGGTCTAATTTTATTCTTTTGTGTTTTCCCACCAGTGATTCCTGAAGACACTATCCTTAACCCTTTGTGCATTTTCAACTCTCCATAAGAGTTACGTTCGACTTTATTTCTGGGTTGTGTATTTTACACTACTATTATTTTGCTTTTATTTTTGGCAGCTTTGTAGCATACAGGTCAAGTACCGCTTATACGGATTTTAGATCATTTTGTATTTCTGACTTTTATATTATCGCCAACTTGTAGTTCGTGCCTGTCACTGACCAATGTTGGCCCTGTCACTTTCCGCACTGGCCACACAGGGCTTTCACTTATTCTGAACTGCGTCCTAGGATTTGTGATGTGTGATTTTATTTGTTCTGTTCCTCAAGTACTTGTTTAAAATCTAGGCTCAGACTTGAAAACTAGCTTTTCATTAAGATTTTGGTTCCCAGCATCCATGGCGGGCTGCTAGGTCTCCCTCCTAGGGAACTGATATTCACATCTGGTTTCCAAGAGCACCTGTACCTATGTCCACAGATACACATATATATGTAATCTTTAAAAATTAAAAATAAAAAAATTAAAATCTGGACTCTCCCATTTGGGACAAAGTGTGTGATATTCAGCTTTCTGAATTAATCCTTGTATACAACCGTTTCTTCTGTGGGGTTCCAGAAATGACCCAGCAGTAAAGATCACTGACTGCTTTTCCACAGGACGTGGGTTTGTTTGATCCCTAACATCCACATGACAGACCACAGTCATCTGTATTCCAGTTGTAGAGGACTTGACACCCTCTTCTGGCCTCTAAAGGCACTGCATGCATGCCATGCAGAAACATACATGGCACGCCAAAACATACACATACACACACAAACACACACACACACACACACACACACACACACACACACATAAAGGAATTTCAATCGTTTCCTTTAGATTACCCACTTTGTTGTTTTTTCAACATGCTTTGCTCTGCTTTGCTTTCCCTTTGTTCTGCTTTCTAGCTTTCTGAGGTGTAACATGAGGGCTGATGTATTGCAGGCTTCCAGTCAGGACTGCTTTCCATTTGCATGTATTGTGATCCCATTTGCCCTTGTCTCTGGATCCTGCTTGGTTTCCGTCAAGTTGGTTTTCCTTGACTTATGGATTGTTGAGAAGAGTGTTGTTTAATTTCTATATATTTGTGAGCTGTCTCTCTCACCATTCAGTTTTCGTTTCATGCTGTTGTAGTCAGAAAAGAGACTTGATATGATCCCACTCTTCCATAATCACCGCTGGATTGTGTCTTGTGTATTAGCACATGATCTGTGATGTTCCCTATGTGTGCATTTGCAAAGAACACTTGTAAAACCCACTGTTTCTCCCCATGGTTAGGTCATCCATTTGATGATGGAAGTTTCCTATTACTGTGTTACATTCTATGTTCATATCTATTAATGATTGCCATATATGTTTGGGTGCCTGACAATGGAGACACACACACACACACACACACACACACACACACACACACACACACACATGCACATATGCACATATCACAAATGCATTTGACTTGTTGCTGAAGTAGCCCTTTTGCATTTTGTAATGATCTGTTTCTTTCTATCACAATGGAGTGTTTGACTTCTGCTCTATTTTTTCTTGGTGTAAGTGACCCGTCCAGCAGGTCCAGTTATTCAGGGTCCCGAAGAGGCCTTCTACCTGTGTATCAAATGGGGGTGAAGAGAAGAAGGAGACCAAGCAAAAGTTCTGTTGTCAAGGTCTCGTTTATTGGGGTGAACGTTGTAGCTTTTAAGGTTTTCAGGTAGGGGGAGTGTCCTTAGTGAAACACAAAGGATGGAGGGAGAAGGGCATTCCAGCAGCGAGAGCAGAAGGTGAAGAGGTCATGTGATGGAGACGCTGGAGACGTCTGGTGTTTGCTCAGACTGAAACATCCTGTGAATGTTATCTTCCTGTGTCATAAATTCATGGGAGAGGCTTTTTTTTTTTTTTTTTTTTTTTTTTTTTTTCTTTTCTTTTTTTCGGAGCTGGGGACTGAACCCAGGGCCTTGCGCTTGCTAGTCAAGCGCTCTACCACTGAGCTAAATCCCCAACCCCATGGGAGAGGCTTTTGTCCAACACTCTCAAGACTTATGACAGTCATTTCAAGGTTGAACATCTGTGGCCATGCAGCCAAGAGTCACGTAGACACTTTGAGCCACAAAGCGGCCAGGCCCAAATCCAATATGGCTCCCTACATGTAAGTATAGCTACTTTGGATTTTTGTTTTCCGTTTGCATTCACATCCCCCTTTTTTTTTAAATGACAAACACCATGTCAAGAGTCTATTTTAGCATCAGCCTCAGTGGTGAACACTTGCCTAGTACATTCTAGGTTCTAGATTCAGTTCTCAGAACCACAAATTATAATGGTAAGGACAAAGAAAATATTACAATCATTCCTTCATTTTAAAAACTACCTAAAAATTAAAACTACCAAAAAACTAACTTAAAATTGTCTTCTTCTTTGCAGGATATGGAGACTGCGATGATTTTAATCTGGAGGATGCGCTGAAAGAAACTTCATCAGTAAAGCATGACTCAAAGAAACAAGTCCACCAAGCAAACACAAGTGGTCGGCCATGCACCACACTGACAATCTTGCCTTCAGAAAAGTACACGCATATGAGACTAGCTGTGCCTCCATCTACCTGTTTGTTCTGTTGTGCAAGGCTTGTGTCGTTTTGTCATACGTGTGTCATCTTCCTTTTTCATTTAGAAAATTTCATAATTTTCATTATGTTGAAACCACAAGAGAACATGCATCTGCCTTCGCCTTTTTTCTGCTGTACAAAAAGAGAACTCTGACCCGTTTCATTCCTCTCACTGTTTTGTTTTGAGACAGGGTCTCTTGATTTAGCCCGAGTTGTCCTGAAATTCTCTGTGCCGAGAAGCCCGGCTTTGACTTGGGTCCAGTGCTAGAGCAACAGTGACTCTTGGCCACTGATGTGCATTTCTAGCTTCAGAACCCATGACTTTTTATGATTCTTCAGTGTGATCCCCACAATGGCCTCGGGGACCTATACTGAGACCATTCTCACGATGTGACTTTTGTAAACCATAAAGCAGCCACTGTGTTTTACAATCTGCTTCCTTTCGTCCTCCCTTCTCCCTTCAGAGAGCCACTTTAGCACCACGACTAGAAGGACAGGAACAACCAGAGCCCCATCAAATCCAGCAGGTAATGAGGTGTGGGAAGTGAGGAGGCCAGACTCACCTGAGAAGGGACACAAGGAGGGACTCGTTAGGACTCCATCTGGGACAGGGTCAAAAGGAGCCGTGTAGAATTTTTAGCGGCACATATGAAAAGTTAGCAAAGGCACCCATGTGAATGTTAGATTTAATTCAACAGAATCCCATCTGGTTGGTCACTGTGCCTTACGTGAAAGCCATGCATTTCCACTTCCCTATTGCTTTGGGTGACGATGGCTGCTAGAATCCAGGTACAGGAGGCAGAAGGGGTGAGCTGAACTTGACTTAAGCCCCAGCCGATCCCCATAGCTCCCAGGTTAAACATGAGCCATTCATAGACGAGCAGAGTTGGGCAACCTGAGGCCTAAGGAGAAGTCTTCAACGAAGATATTCAGACGTTTTCTTGAAATTCTCTAAGTTTTTGAAGATCTCGGGAGAGTTTGTGTATGTGGGTCACATCTATAAATACTTCTCATCTGAGAACTTAGAACTAAAAACTGATATTAATCCGAGGAAAATAAAAAGCCATATGCATTGACATATGTGGTGGGTTTTTATGAGAAATAACTGTGCTTATAAGGTGAAAACATAATTTAGAGTAATGAATGACACTATTTTATAGTTTTCTGTAATGTTTGGCTTCAATAGAATGCATCTGGATTCTTTGTGTGTGTGTTTGTGTGTGTGTGTGTGCATGTCTGTCTGTGTGCGCCTCTGTGTGTGTATGTTTGTGTGTTTGTATGTGTGTGTGTGTATGTCTGTGTGTGTATATGTGTGTGTATGTCTGTTTGCGCCTCTGTGTGTGTATGTTTGTGTGTTTGTATGTGTGTGTGTGTATGTCTGTGTGTGTATATGTGTGTGTATGTCTGTGTGTGTATATGTGTGTGTGTTTGTGTGTATGTGTGTATGTGTGTGTGTCTCTGTGTGTCTGTGTGTGTGTGTGTGTGTGTGTGTGTGTTACTGTGAGACAGACCTAGGAATCACTATGTAGACCACACTTTACTAGACAGACCAGACTGGCCTGAAATTCACAGAGATCTGTCTACCTGCCTCTACCTCCCCACCCCCCGACCCCTGTGCTGGGACTACAGATGTGTGTTACCACTCCTCCTGGATTTTTAATATTTGCATCTGGACTGAGCAGTTATAAGTTCCTGAGGTTCAGTACAACATGCGGAGAAAATCCAGACTCATGCAAATGTGTAGGAGAAAATGGGGAAAGAACTCAATGTGCTTTTTTTCTTTAGTATTTTCTTATTTATTTATTTACTCCCTTTTTGTCCAAATTGCTGCCAGTTTCCCTGCTCCCTTACACAGTCTCTCCCTCTATCTCGCCCCTTCTCCTCAGCGAGGGTGGAGCCCCCAGGGTATCCGTCCCCGCTCCCCACCCCCCCTCACCTAGCTGGCACATCTAGCCTCTTTGGGGCTGGATTCATCCTCTTCCACTGAGGCTAGTAAGGTAGCCCAGCCAGGGAAACAGGATTCACAGGCAGGCAACAGCTTTAGGGACAGCCCCTGCTCCAGTTGTTTGGAGCCAACGTGCCCAAGCTGCATATCCGCTACATATGTGTGGGGACCTAGGGCCAGATGTGCATGCTCCCTGGTTGGCGGTTCAGACCCTGAGAGCTCCAAGGGTCCAGGTTAGTTGACTCTGTTCATGGTCCTTTGGAGTCCGTGACCTCTTCTGGTCCTTCAGTCCTTCCTCCAGCTCTTCCATTGGACTCTCCTATTCTTTGAATGGATCATTCACAGTTTGCTAGCGCTGTGCACTGGTCACTTGGAAACACTGATATCCCAACCAATGCACAATGTAATATATTACAGAATCACCCCGATTCCTGTTGCCACCTATCTCATTGAACAAAGCGTTCAGTCAGTCATACAGGGTGGCACCACCTGTAATCCCAGCACTGTGGAGGCAGAGGTGGGGAGAATACCAAAAGTTTGAGGATAATCCTGTTATGTATTGCAAGTTCCAGGCTACTCAGGGTTACAACAGCAAGATCTCTTGTCCAAAAACAAATAAGCAAATAAATGATGAGTAAAACAATGATTTAAAAAACCACCTAGATATTGAAAAACTGCTCATATCACAGCCACCAGCAAGTTTTTGGAAAACTGTCTTAAATTCCAAGTTTCGTTATTGGCAGCAGATATGATCAAGGGAGGCTGCAGGGATAGTTCAGTGGCGCAAAGCACTAGTGCCTGTGTGGCAGCATTCCTCTTGGAGGCTCTGCGGGGGAGTTATTTCTCTCCTTTTGCCATATACATTCTTTGGCTTATGACTACTTCGTTCATCTTCAAAACCATGAATATGCCAGTGTTTCCTCTTTCAGTTTGTCTATTTTTCCGTATCTGTAGCCCAGGCTCATTTGAAATTTGTTATATAATTCAGGCTGCCCTCCAAGTCCTCCTCCGCCTGAGTCTGCCTGTCAGATTCTGGGTTCATAGGTGGGCACCACCACACTTGGTTCTCAAGGATCTTCTGTGCATACAGTCCTGTCACCTACAGACCGTTTCAATATCCTTTCCTCATTCTTGCTAGGACTGCTGGTACTGCATTGAATAGAATTGGTAGATTGGACACGGTTGTCTTGTTCCTCAGGTTAGAAGGAAATCTTTCAGTGTTTCCCCCTTGACTATGCACCCTGGTGCCTCATCCTGTGTGGTCTTCATTCCGTTGGGTGACATCGCTTTCATCTTCGTTACTTTTCTAGTTGCTGTAAGAAAGCGCCAGGGTGGAAGTCGCTTAAGGGAAAGTTATTTTTGCCCAGTTTGAGTGATGATGGCATACACTCAGCTCACTCCATCACCTGTGTACAGGCTAGGATCTCAGACCGAAGAACCATGTCATCTGCCATTCTTTTCAACACAGTTTACCGAGTCAAGATGATCTCCTACCATATTGCTGGAGGCCTCTCTCTCAGGAGGTTCTAGAACTCATTGAGTTGACAACTCGCGCTAACCACTCCAGCTTCTATGGCTGATATGTGGAATTATCATCAAAAAGATGTTAAATTTTGTCAATTTCTCTTTCTTTTTTTTTTTTTTTTTTTTTTAAAGGGACTGAAGTTTTATTTTTTTTTTTTTATTAACTTGAGTATTTCTTATATACATTTCGAGTGTTATTCCCTTTCCCGGTTTCCGGGCAAACATCCCCCTCCCCCCTCCCCTTCCTTATGGGTGTTCCCCTCCCAACCCTCCCCCCATTGCCGCCCTCCCCCCATAGACTAGTTCACTGTGGGTTCAGTCTTAGCAGGACCCAGGGCTTCCCCTTCCACTGGTGCTCTTACTAGGATATTCATTGCTACCTATGGGGTCAGAGTCCAGGGTCAGTCCATGTATAGTCTTTAGGTAGTGGCTTAGTCCCTGGAAGCTCTGGTTGCTTGGCATTGTTGTACTTTTGGGGTCTCGAGCCCCTTCAAGCTCTTCCAGTTCTTTCTCTGATTCCTTCAATAGGGGACCTATTCTCAGTTCAGTGGTTTGCTGCTGGCATTCGCCTCTATATTTGCTGTATTCTGGCTGTGTCTCTCAGGAGCGATCTACATCCGGCTCCTGTCGGTCTGCACTTCTTTGCTTCATCCATCTTGTCTAATTGGGTGGCTGTATATGTATGGGCCACATGTGGGGCAGGCTCTGAATGGGTGTTCCTTCAGTCTCTGTTTTAATCTTTGCCTCTCCCTTCCCTGCCAAGGGTATTCTTTTTCCTCATTTAAAGAAGGAGTGAAGCATTCACATTTTGATCATCCGTCTTGAGTTTCGTTTGTTCTAGAAAAATATGGAACGCTTCACGAATTTGCGTGTCATCCTTGCGCAGGGGCCATGCTAATCTTCTCTGTATCGTTCCAATTTTAGTATATGTGCTGCCGAAGCGAGCACCAATTTCTCTTTCTATACCTACTGACATGATCACATGGTTTTTATGCTTCATACTTTTAATGTTTAATGATTTAATTTATTTTGAGCAATCCTGTGTCCCGGGCATAAATCCAGTTTTGATTTGTGCAATCTTTTAAATATGCTGTTCATTTTCATTGCTAATGTAATGTTTCCTTGATTTTTGCCTCTATTCATGTAGTTTTGCTTGTTTTTGCCATTCTCCTCTGGCTTCGAGTGAGGGTCATGCTGTTCTCATGAAGTGAATTTGGAATTCTTTCCTCCTCTTCAGATCTGCAAGGATTTGAGAAGGATTAGCTTTAACTTTTCTTTGAATTCATTTTAATAACCTTCTCTTACCTGGATATTTCTTTGTTGGAGGTTATTAATTATTCTAATTATCATCCATCCATTTATATTTTGATTTTTCATAATCACCTTAATAGTTTGTGTGCTTCTAGAACTCTATCCATTTCCTCTAGCGTGTCTGATTTGTTGGAATACATTGTCCATTGTAGTTTCCTTTGTACCTATTTAGTATTAGTTGCAATGCCTCCTCTCCCATTTATAATTTTGAGTCCTTAGAACAAGTTTTGAATTTTGTTTTCTTTTCTCAAAAAGCCAACTCCAGATTTCCTTTCTTTCCTCTCCTCCCCCTTGTTTTTCCCTGTTTTTTCTGAGGAAAACCTAGGACCTCTAAGTAAATGCATGCTTGCTTCTGAGCTACGCCACCAGCCCACAAGAACCTTAGTTCCATTAAAGCTTCCTGATGGTTTTCTTGTCTAGAATTCTTTGTCCTCCCTACTTTCTGCACATCCTATTACTATGCCACTTCTTCCTCTTCCTCCCTCTTTTGAGACTGAATCTTACTATCTTGGCAAGCAGTCCTAGCTGGATCTCAAATGCCAGGTCCTCCCATCTCAGCTTCCTGGATCGTGGCCGTGCACCAGGTGGTCTGCTCTTTCCAGCTTCGTAACAACTTTTCCTCTTATGGGCCGTGTTTCTGTTGTGTCGAATATCTGAAGTCTTTACTAAGCATTCAATTCTGAAACACTTCCTTCTGAAAATTTAATGGTTTAATATTTAAGCAAATAGAACCTATCAATTTGCAGTTAGTTTTATATGAAATGAAACCCATTGCTTTTTGTTTTAGAAGTTTAATTATTCCAGCACCTTTTGCTGAAAAGATTTCTTCCTCCCTTGAGTTGCTTTGCATATGTATAAGAAAAATCACTTGAGCAGATCTGAGGTCTTTTGAGCTCTTCATTCTATTCTGTTGCCTGTATCTATCTGTCTGCCACTTCTTTGATAAATGTTAACTATGAAATATTAGGTAGAGTGATTCATCCCACTTTATTCTTTTTAAGGTTTAAAAAGACAATCTCAGGTTCTGCCTTCCCCAAAAAGTTTAGATCAAATTTGACTATTTCTGGAAAGAAACAATCAGTGGGACTTCTATAGGCTTTCATTGACCATAGAGAGTGTGGGAGCTGATGTTGCCAGTGTGGTGTGTTTTCTGGTGTGTGTCTTTATTTGGATCTTCTTGGTTTTAAACTTTTAGGTTTACTTTATGTTTATAGTAATTTCCCTTACCTCTGCTTTAAATACTTTGCTTTCTGAGACACTGCTGAAATGAGTTCAGTAGCATCGACATGTAATAGTGATGACAAGGCAGTATCCAATCCATCACTTACAAAATCCTAGAGTAGTTCTCCTTTACTCTTAAACTGGGCCCCATGTGACCCCACTGCCCACGTTGGAGTGACACGCAGGAAGCACAGAGACAGAGACAGGAAGTACATGTCACCTTCCAGTGACGTATTCCCAACAATTGGCCTGTCGGGTCATTTCACGTTTGACTACAACACCCATTTGTATGTTGTTCTGTGACGGTGCAAGTGAGTTGTTTGGAAATCCTTGTTGTTTTTTTCTTTTCATTTCTTTCTCTTTTTGTTTTTGTTGTTGTTTCTTTAATGCAGGGTTTCTCTTGGCTGTCCTGGAACTCACTCTGTGGACCAGGCTGTTTTCAAGTTCAGAGATCCTCTTGCCTCTGTTCCTCGGAGTGCTGTGATTAAAAGAGTGCATCGCCGTAGATCACATGAAACTCAAGAAGGAAGACCAAAATGCAGATGCTCCACTCCTTCTTTAAAAGGGGAACAAAAGTACCCTTAGAAGGGGATAGGGAGGCAAAGTTTAGAGCAGAGTCTGAAGGAACGGTCATTCAGAGCCTACATGTGGCTCCACATGTGGCCCATACATATACAGCCACCAAACTAGATAAGATGGATGAAGCAAAGAAGTGCAGGCTGACAGGAACCGGATATATATTTTTTCCAAAATGTTTTCTGCTGAGTGTTTAGAAACTAGCTTTTTAGATCTTTGATCCACTTTTAGTTGACTTTAATGTATGGTATAGCATGATGGTCAAATTTGCTTCTTTAACCACTTTCAGTTTGTAAAGCAGTTCTCTGTACATCACATAAATGCTAGCTTATAAAACAGTTCTCTGCACATTACAGACAACACCAGCTCATTCATCTCTGGGCATCGTAATCTGCTGTTCAGTTCTTGCATTAACATTGGAGGAAACCATAGCTCAAAGGTTTCAGGGATCATCTAGAATTCCCTACTCCATGTGTGCAGCAGATCTGGACTCATGTTTTAGCTCTGGTCAAGTGGTGAGATGTGGGTCTCTCGGTCCCCAACCTATGAAGAATGGTTAGAATCTACCTCACTTAAACCTGTTCCATCTCTTTGCCATCTTTTTCCGGGTAGTCATGCGGTTGTATAGGAGCTTTAATAAGTATTAACGATGGTCTATTCACGGTGTGACTTCCTTAAACTATGATGTAGGTATACATTTTATTAGTATTTATTTTTTATTGCTCTTTTTCCTCCTACTGTCAGAGAGAGGGGACCACATCACCACTACTACAACGAGAAGGCCAGGAACAACTAGAGCACCATCAAATCCTATGGGTAAGACAAGCTCTCAGAGGAAAAAAGGAAGGAAGGATTTTCCACATCAGCTACCTGTTTCAGTGGGTATCCTAGTTTGTTTTTCTACGGTGATAATTAAACATCATGATCAAAACCAACATAGAAAAGAAAGGGTTTATTTTATTTGCCTTATGACCACCAATGTAGGGATGGAACCTTCCACGGTGTACTGTGTCCTTCCCCACTGATCGATCACTGAGAAAATGCCTAACAGCCTGAGCTTATGGAGGCCTTTTCCTAAACACGGTTCCCTCCTTGTAGATGGCTCTAGGTCATGCCGACATAAAAACTACCCAGTACAGCAGTGATTATCTCTTTTGTTCTGTGGTCCCCAGAACTTGATAGGTTTGACTTGGAAGATGCCTTGGATGATCAGAATGATCTAGATGGCCCCAAAAAGCAAAGTACAGGAGAAGGAGGAGGTAAGTTCTAGATGCTCAACATCACAGGCCAGTGCTATAGTTCCTGGTACGGTTTGTCTTATACCTGCAATGGCGTTCTGAGACGTCCAGTGTACTGTAGATTTGGGCCAGATCTGGGCCACATTGAGCTGCAGGAGAACCACACAACAGTAGTACTGATATATTTTGGTCTTGGGATTCTCCGAATTATTGGGAATCTCAGTAACTATTGTCTGTGTGTGTCATATCTACCTCTGTCTATCATCTATATATTTAATTTTTTTAAACATCAGTATTGTTCATATAAAATGATAATACTAAACCAATACATATTAACATAAATAGCACAATGTATGAGTCTGTGTGTCGAGAGAAAAACAATTTGTCAGAGAGTGGCATTATTTTATACTTCTTAGAAATTTCTAGAATGTCAATCTTGCTAGGAGATACCTGGATTCTCATATTGAGATATGCAGCTTGAAAGCTGTCCTCTGACCTACACACACACACACACACAGACACACACACACACACACACAGACACACACACACACACACACACTTGAATACAATTAAATTCAAAAGTGTTTAAAACAGACATATAAATGAATAATACATTTTAAAAAGTGTTTAGTACCTTTCCTCACTTAGTTCTCCTTTCATTACTGTTCTGGTTGCCCTGACCAAGTACCTAGCAAGCGAAGAGAAGAGGAAGGATTCTTTCAGCTTATCATTTTAGAAGCAATGAGGCCCCGATATGACTCTGCTGCTCGAGTTGTATCCACACACAGGAAGCAGAGAGACAGAGACAGGAAGTGGGCTAGTAAAACCCAGATGTCACCTTCCAGTGATGTATTTCCAAAAGCAGGCCTCAAGAGTCCCAGCACATGAGCCTATAGGGACATTTCACGTTTGAACTACAACACCCGTTCAATGGACTTGTGCCCATTTGTTGTTTTCTAGCATTGCAGGTTAGTCTTTGGAAAACCTTGTTCTCTTATGATTTATAAAAGTTCAGTGTAATGCTGCGTGGTATAATAAAAAAAAAATCTAACTTGCTGCTAACACCACCCATACCACTGGAAAAGACTCACGGTAGCTTACATAGGCTTCACCCGAAATCTTGTCGACAAGCACCATCAGTGGCTGTCCTGGACTGACAGATTCATTTCATTCAGTTTTAAGAAATGCTTCCCAAGTCATCCAGTTGGTATGACATTCATTCTGCCTGGCAAAAGTGGTCTCGTGACACAAAGCAGACAAAGCCAAGTAAGAGAAGGAACAGTGACGCCAGGGGCTTATCAAATCACCCCTCTGTCCTCTGGAATAGAGCGGGACGGCTTTAAGCACACTTTGCACACAGAGCATAGGACATTCAGGAAGATGTGTACTTAATCACTGAACTATGGTTAATAATGATTCTGCTTCTTGTATTAGTCATCTGTGATTGTGTTGCAGATCGTGAGAAAGTTGAGACTTATTTTTGCAGAAAGACATTAATCTCCTTGGTTCAGTTAAGAAGCAGAGTCTTCTATAGAGTCAGAGCCTCAGAGAGCTGCCATCGAGGCAGAGGGATGGCGTCTCATCTGAACTTAATTATAGGATTGTATTTCTTCTCTCTGTGGTCACACAAACACTCAAGATGATTGGCCGTTCTACAGAACATATACATCGGCAGTGAGCTGTCTGAGGGGCCGGTTGAAATTTTGCCTACCCCCTTTCTTCCTTGTTCATTTCCCTCAACCTCCTGCCCACCCCACTCCTTCTCCCCCTCCCCATCGATCCTTAGTATGAGCACAAGGTGTGGTTCTGAGACCTTACATCTGCTGTGCCACTGAACCACACTCTCAGTTCCATGAAGAACACTCACGTGTCATGGACAACTTTGACTAATCCAAATGTTTGCTGCTGAGATTTTTTCTTTTGGCCACTGAAGTGTGTGGTTTTTCTGTAGGTTGATCAGACAAGGATCTCGAAGATATCTTGGGAGGCGGGGGATACAAACCTGACAAGAATAAAGGTAGGAATGTTGCTTTGTTTGGCAACACATGGATTCTCCTTAAAATGCTAACCATCCGGCCACCAGGTAAACATGTCACTCTCAGCCTCTGGCAAATCAGGCTTTGACATGTGCACCTGTCATGTGCAGTAGGCTCTCATTCTTGTGGGTGGGGGCTCATTTGTGAGCCATTCTGGGATGCTACCCATTTGCTCTGTTGCTCTTTAAGCCTGAGCTGGTGTCCCCACTACCTAGGTGCACCTCATAAGCCAGTTTTCCATGCAGTGCGAGGGTTCAAACTTAACATGGCACACATTTTAAAGAAGCCCCTAGCAAATCAGATGTTTACAAAATTCCTTTGGATTCCATTTCCCCTTCCCAGGAAGATTCACACTTCCCTCCTATTGGATTCCAGGAAGTGGAAAATCTCCTTGGGGTGTATCCTGTGAGCAAAGAAACTATTTTCAATTAAAAAGACAAAAAGTTGGGGGAGGGGAAGGAGAGGGAATGGGTGCTGATGGACAGGAAGGCGGGAAGGGGAATAACATCTGAAATGTAAGTAAAGAAATATATCTAATAAAAAATTTAAAAAAAGAAAATTTAATACAAAAAGCTATTTATAAAAAAATTATTTAATGAAAAATTAAAAATAAGAGAGAGATAAAAAATCCCACATCGTCCCTTGCTGGGTCCAAGCCCCGGGTCCTGTTTATCAGCTGATGGAATCCATTCTTACCTTAAAGATCATGGGAGCTTTGCAACTTTGCAACAGAATTTCAAGGTAGCCATCCCTGAGGTTTAACTGTGTTTAGATGTGTAGGAAAATTAAACCACAGGATCAGACTGTCTAGAGGTTTCAATCCAGTCTGACACACAAAACAAAACACAAAACAAAAACAACCAACTGAAAAAAAAAAGCCCTTAATATTAAAAAAATAATGTAGCACTGGTTCAGGAAAACTACGCAATCTTCATCCAGCCTCGCCCAAGGAGCCTCCATTGTAGAACCATAGAGCTGGTTGTTCTAAATCGGAAGTTGTTATCTGTGAAATAAAGTCACCTATTGACATTTTGGAAATTATGTTAGATCTCATTTTGTGTGTGTGTGTGCGTGTGTATGTGTGTGTGTGCCTGTGTGTGTGTGTGTCTGTGTGTCTGTGTGTGTGTGCCTGTGTGTGCATCTATGTGTATGTGTGCCTGTGTGTGTATGTGTGTCTTTGTCTCTGTGTGTGTGTGTGTGTGTGTGTGTGTGAAATTTTATCACATGTTAGATTTCAATAGCCCTTAACACAACCAGGGAGAGATTATCATAAAATCTCTTCTGCATGCTGCCCCTTGAACAGTCATGTCCTTCCCAAGCCTCATGTTTGCAGTTTCCACAGCTGTTCATGACTGAAACCTTTCTTCACACATCTGTCAGATGGGATCTTAAGCTTGAATGGGGTGAGGTGTCTGAGTCTTGTGTGGTGAAGTACGTTCCTGTTGGAACCCATAGGTGTCACATGCCACAGTTGTGACCTTTCACATAATCACTTTTGACAAGATGTTGGAATGTTGTGGTGTTTGAAACCCTTTGTTTATTATTCATGTTATGATGGAGAAAGGGTCCATGGATGGATGTAGCAGGGTCCGAAGAATTCAAGCTTTGAGTCCATCAAGACCCCTCTTTCCGAGTCCAGGCTGAAGTTGAGCATTTGCTTCATTCTTGCAAGCACTATGCCTTGCATATGGGAACAGTGTTCTGTTGCTTAAAATGCCCCGCAGTCATGTTTGTTCCCAGAAACACCTTTCCAGATGGTGTCATCTCAAGGAAAAAGCTGTAAAAGCCTCTAAGTTAAACTTCCAGGGATCAGGAGGACACGGAGCATTTAAAGGGTGACAATTGGTATTTCCAGAAGGGGAGAGAAGGGCAGTGGTTACTTCTTTAAAGATTTATTTATTTAATTTATGTATACAAGTACACACCAGATCCCATAGATGGTTGTGAGCCACCATGTGGTTGCTGGGAATTGAACTCAGGACCTTTGGAAGAGCAGTCGGTGCTCTTAACCACTGAGCCATCTCTCCAGCCCCGGAAATTCTTTAATTGGGCTCACGTTGGCGCTCATCTTGTAAAGAATAATTAATTGTTGGCTACGGTTACTCCCTCCATCACCCTTCACTGTAGGTGTCAGAAAAGAAGATCAAAGGGGACACGGGAACATGGGTGACATTCACAGACACTGTCCCTTCCACCAAAAACAAGCTCATGATGGGGAGCGAAGGGGAAGCATCATATAATTTCCATACATTATATACACAATTAGCAAACTTCCTCGACTCCAATTTTTACAACGTAGCTTCAGTCATTCTGGCGTGGATTTGTCAAGTAATATGTTATCCGTTGTGTATTTTTTCCTCAAGACAACATTTTTGACATACTGTGAGTGTGTACCTGAGTCCTCTAGCATTTCTTGAAGTGAGTGGCTTGCAAACCCTCCATTCTTCCTCCTCCTTTGACCTTTCAGGACTCACACTGTTGCCATTTTTTGCAAGTGGCCTTCTTTTCGTACTGTGGATGAGAGAAGGTCCAAAGAGGTTTTTTGGAGTCGTTTCCACAATATTTCTGGCTTTAATGTGGGGAAATACTGTTCTATGGTGAGGAGACACATCAGACACCCACAGTCGCTCCAACAGATCAGGGAGTGCAACATGAACATAGGGAAGTTTTTGAGCTGCTCTTCATGTATAACATTGGATGTTTTGATGTAGATAACAGCGCATTACCTACAGAGTAGTCTCAGTTTTGTGGTAGGAAATGAATGAACATGGCTGTGAGAGATTTTGCAACTGCAGGAATACTATATTCCCTGGTCGTTAGCCCAGATAGTACATTTTGGAGTAATTTCTCTGTTTGCTCTTATTTAGCAATTATAAGTTTTTTTTGCAGCAATATTTTCCTCTTTTTATTACTTTTTTTAGTAATTATAAGCTTTTTACAGCAATATTTTCCCCATTTTTATTACTTTTTTCTGTTCTTATTACATTTTTTTTCGGCAGGGTTTTGTTTTACAGCCCCAGCTTGCCTGTATGTAGCGAGCTTTCTGACTTAGCTCTCTAGGTTCAAGGGTGGCGCCACCTGGCGTAGCTTTGTTTATTGACTTTAAAAACACTGTACCTCTCTTGCTATTTTTTGAAACAATAAAAGCACATTTTAAAAATATTTAAAAGCCCTTGCTGTTTCTTGCTGGAAGCCTGGGACACTCACAGAGTCCCCAGCAGTTGTCGACATAATCACTCCACCATCCCATGATTCTCTGTGTCCTTGACAACCAGATGTGTCAGGCACTCGATGGGAGCCACAAGCTAGGTGGCCATCAGAGAGGGGCAGACTCCTGCCTCATGTCCCTGCCTCTCCCAGCAAGTGGCTCCACAGGACTCGAGGCTGACATGTGTGTGTGTGTGTGTGTGTGTGTGTGTGTGTGTGTGCATTGTCGTCTTTGTTTCTGAGCTGCTGAAAGTCTGACACTTCTGTTAACAGCAGAGCTAATTCATAATTTCTCAACCCATTGTCTTTCCCTATAAGAATAATAAATAATAATTAATAGTAATATTAATAAAGGAAAGATTTTTGTTCACCTCCAAGTTCTGGGAGCCGGGTAACCAAGATGGGTGGCTATATCTGGTGAAGGACTCACATTGCACCCTAACATGGCAGAAAGACAAAAGGGCAAATGGGCACAGATCCAAAAGACAACACTGCCTGCTCTTGTGGCACCGAACGGAAGAATCACACTTTTTACCGCAAGTTTCCGTGGGGACAAGATTTATTCAAACCACTGAGCACAACTTCCTCACTGAAGTAATTCCTTATTCTATGGGGTCCATCCAAGTAAAGGTGGTTGCTATAGTGACAAGGTCCCTGTAACCTCAATCAGGCAAGCATCATAATTTTATAATCTTTGCATTCAATCAGAACAGGACATTTGTCCTGGTCACAGTTTCATGTCTTTGAATATATGTGTTTTTAAAAAGTCAGTATACATCGTGATCTCATGTTCATGCCCTTGTCCCAGTTTCTCCTCATCGTTTTATAATAATTTATATCACCGAGCCCTTTTCCATATATCACCAAACATTTTACTTTGCTATTTGTCAGTGGATGGACTGCTAGACCGAAGGCTGTCATGAAAGAACTGTGCTGCTGTGAACATCTGTATATGGGCGTATAGAAGATTTCACACAGGCATAGTTTTTATCTGTCTTGAGTACATGTGGGCATTGGCATCTGCTCAGCATCTGCTAGGGCCTCTGTGCTGGGTCCAGACATGACTCCGTTTCACTTGTGGGTGTCCCTTTAATACGCGAAAAATATATTATATATTGTCTCTTTACTAATCTCGCTGCACTTGCCCAAAATTCTCCTCCTGAGACTTAACCAGAGAACAAAGTCTCTGCTGGGATTTCCTGAGACTTCCTTTGTCTCTGCAATGAATCTGCGTCTTCACCTTAGCCTCAGGCAGACTCTTCAGACAGGGGCAAAAAGCAGCCACATTCTTCACCAAAACACCACAAAAACAATCTCCAGGCTACACACTGAAATTATTCTCCCCTTAAGACTCCTGGGCCAGGTCTATGCAGTTAAATTCACTCACAGCCACAAAGTCTTCCTGCCAGGATAGCTCATTGGGCCCCACTCAAACCATTTTCTGGCTTTCCAAATCCAAAGTCCCAAAAATCACGTTCTTTCAAACAGAAGTATGGTCAGGATTATCAGTAATACCCAGGATTTGGTATCAACTTCTGACTTACTTAAGGTTTTACTGCTGCGGACAGACAGTGTGACCAAGGCAGCTCTCACAGGGACAACATGTGGCTGAGGCTGGCTTACAGGGACAGAAGTTACCTGAGTGCCCCTGAGGGCTTCAACTGATAATAAAGAGTTGCCATAGCCAATGGCTGAGCAGAAAGACAGAAAGACAGTTCATGGGGTTGGGAGGAGAGGATGAAGAGAGTCACCATGATCCAGAGTTAGAAGGATCAGATTTAAGAGCTACAGGAGAGAAAGCAGCCTATAATGTAGGTAGAAGGGAATAGGACCCTATTGGGGGAGTGGGGTGTTTCCCAGAAGGTAACAGGGCAGCAAAGATAAAACATAGATTTAAAGGTGTGAAACCTGGGATGCTGGGTGGAAGGGAGATGTATGCTAGCTGTCAGGAGAATTAGAAATATGTCTTTCATTCTCAAAACCAGAGAACTCTTGGGCAGGAGCCATGACTGTACTAAGGAGCCAAAGTTGTTTAATTAATTCACTGTTACAGTCTGGTACATTGAGGTCCCAATTGAGTGTCGCATTACCCTGGACACAGGTTACACAGCCCAGTCAGCCAATGCACAGTTTATTCAGTTTCAGCTTCTTTTAAATGCAAAGCAGGATAAAACTTTCCCACCATTTCTAGTTCTCACCAGCTGCTATTTCTCTAGCAATAGCACATCTTGGATCAAAGTGACCCAAACCTCCTTGGAGACTGTGACATCTGTCAGCAGTCCAACTCTTAGACGTGTTAGAGGTGCTGCTATCTAATTAAGCTATAAACAAAATTACTTTCTCATGAGAAAATGACCATGAAGTCCACGTCCTCAGGTTCACAGCTTATTTGGGAGACAGAGCACCGGGATCCTCTGCTTGAGGAAGTTGCCTCCTCTGTATCTCAGTGTGCTGAGAGTGACCGAACCACCCTAGGGTGCCCTGCAGCTGGCAAGCTAGGAGCAGTCGCCTGATGACATTTCTCTAAATTAAAGAAAAATAGTGTCAACCCTAATCCCTAGAGAATGGCTAAGCAGACAGAGTGACCCATGGCCCTGAATAGCCAGAGAAATGCTGCCCTCTGTGGATTGGCTGCCTACCTTTGGGCTATCACAAGGAAGGGAAAACTCTCAATATTTGCACCAGATCCAGTCTTTTCCAATAGTTTGGCCTGTGCACTAATTAACTTAAAAACACTTAATAATTTTAGTATTAATAATGTATTCCACATTTCAGCTTCATAATTCAGTCTGTGCCTAAAATGGGAAAAATGAAAGGAAGTAAATTCTTAGTAATCTCAGATGTAAGAGTCAGGGACTTTAGAGAATTATACAGTCTTTGTTGGATAACTAAACCTTCAAGAAGTTCCTCTTAAACCTTGAGTGTGACCAAGCAAGACTGAGCCAGAGAGCAACATTCTGGTTCACTTTTATACTAGACTCAAGGACAATCATATACATACACACATCAATCACAGACATTTTCTTCTGTCCTCTCCTGCTTACACGGAAAGCCATGGAGCCAGAAACTCAGATGATAAACTTCAGCCCAGACACAAGAAGCCAATTAAAATAACAACAACAATAAAGAAACCTGGTTTGATGGCACAGACCTTTGCTGGGGAGCGGGGGGGGGGAAAGAGACTCCATATCCTCCCTACCCAGCTAGCCGGGCTGGGTATTAAGACAGATTAATATTCCTAGTCAAATGAAAACTCCCATTTTATAAAAACTGGTGGATGGCACCTGAAGAGTAAACCCCAAGGTTGTCCTCTGCCCTGCACACATGCAAGCTCACATATGCAGAGCCACATGACCAAACTAGCCTGTAAAAGGTTTTTCATGAACCAGGAAGATAGCTCAATGGGTAAAGGTTCTTGTGTCGCCAAGCCTGACATAATCAGTTCACTACCTGGGACCTACCCAGAAACCTGACTCCTACCAGATGGCCCTGACCTCCATGCTTTGAGGTTTGGTCTGTTGCTCTGTATTGTAATGCTAACTGCAGGCCTCCATGGCCTGATTGTCCCAGAGACAAGAGAGTCCACATGTAGACCCAAGTGATACTATGGAAACTTGTGTCCCCAAATTATTTCTGATAAGTGAATAAGGATTCCAACAGTCAACAGCTGGGCACAGGCAGGGTTTAGCATCCCAGGACTTCAGTCATCCAAGAAGAACCATGAGTAATAAAGAAAGTGAAGGGAGGAGGAAGCCGCCATGGGTCAGGTGGGTTGGCTAATTGGAGTTAAGAGCAGCCCAGATGAAACACAGCAAATTATATAGTGGGATTATTATCAGGGAAACACATAACAGCCAGAGGGTCCATGGCTGCCCACCTCCTGTGCTGATTAAGGCTTAATGTAAATATGAAGCTTGTGGGTGTCTTTTATCTGGGAACTAAGTGGTCAGAGGCAGGGGAGGAAACCTGGGTTGGGATTAAATAATTTCTACCACATCTACTCTCACAATTCCTCCCCCTCTACACACACACACACACACACACACACACACACACACACACACACAAATAAATGTAATTTCAAAAAGGGGGATAAGGAACTTGTCATCAACCATGGAGATCCAAGTTCTATTACTAACACCCATGTGGTAGGAGGACGACCTCCTCACTCATCGTCCTCTGTCCTCCATATGCACACTAACACATATATGCATATGCATACAGAATATGATAATGTATCAATTAACGCATTAATAAATTAATTAAAGGTTTTTCAAATCATCTGTTCTTGGCCCCCGCTCACTTCTGTCTTTGGTTTACACAGCTCACTTCCCCATATCTGCCTCTCCTTCTCGCATGCCTTTCATGCTTGCGTGTGTGTTTCTCCTCTCTTAGTGTCCATGTTTAAATCTATATTCACTTGTTTATAAACTACAGATCTGGTGGCTAGACACATGGTTTCCAGGTTAAAAGAACTTGCTGTGTGATCATAAGGTTTGGAGTCCAAATCCTATCATACTGCAAACACCAGCCACTACATCTGCCAGGAATCAGACAACATCCTCTTGGGCAGAAATAATGAAATACTGCCAGTAATTTGGAGGAGCACACACTTACAAATATATGGCAAAAATGCAAAATTTGTCCTTTTAAAATGTAGCTCACAAAAGTGTTAGGACCTGGGTTATGAATCAACGGGAAGTAAGAATTCTGGTTCCTTTTATACCATGTGAGCCAACCAAGTATTGTTATCTCTGTAAACCTGTTCTTTTGTCTGTATGCCAAATTTAAATAGTGCTTTGGGATATTAAATAGGAAACCACTTAGCAAAGAGTTCTGGAGCATAGTGCATACTATGGAATTCACCAATTATTATTACGTTTTGGAACAAATGTTAAAAAAGAAGTAGAGTTTCATGTTCATTTTTAAGTGTCAGGCACAAGGCTTACAATCCTATGATATAAGGTTGAGACTAAAAGGAATAACAAAACATTATTTGCCAAGGACAAATGCTAAGTAAAAATATGCTCCAAGTTGAGAACCAAAATACAACATGTAGGAAAGCTCCTTGTACAAAATGGTAGAAAACATCACACTAAAGATAGTAAGACACCTCTCCTTCCTGAACACTACAAGAAACAGAATTCCCTGAGATCTTCTAGGGTTTTCCTGTCTGCGTAAAGGATGCCCCAGTAAGTTCTCTCATCACCACAATTGTATTTCCAGTAGAACATCAAAGCAAAACCTAGGAAAGGCATCTGTAGCTTTCCCATTCTCAGTAATTCATTTTTATTTCATTGTAGACTTACCGATAAACTACTTAGAAAGGCAATCAAATTTTGGTAGGCAGCAACATTTCACTCAAAAAATAAATAAAAATGAATTCTATTTTATCTTTTGACAACAATGAAAAGTGTCAGAGAACAAGAAACGGTAACACACCTTTAATCTCAGCACTCTGGAGACAGAGGTACGTAGGCAAATCACTTGACTTTGAAACCAGGCTGATCTATAGGCTACTCAGGAAAAGTTTGTGCATCACTGAAAAAAATCTAGCCTCCAACAAAAGAGAGAGAGAGAGAGAGAGAGAGAGAGAGAGAGAGAGAGAGAGAGAGAGAGGGAGAGGAAGAACCGATTTTATTAAAAAGTTTGGATTATCTGTTTATGTTTCTTTGCTTGGGGACTGGAGTGCGGAGGGTTTTCTAGCAAAATAAAGCAAGCAGAATTTACTTATGAAGCCTGCAGGCTCATTTCCCACAGCAGTACTATCCACCCCACTGCTAAACTCTGCAGAGCATCGATGGAGTGGGTATGAAACTCCTCTAGTTTTCTTTCAACCTGTAAACTGCAGGCCAGTAGCATCCTCAACGCTGCCTCCCAAAGTGGCATCTCCATCTTATATCATCTCATCCCATGTGGTTGGGGGAATGAGAAGGATATGCAGGCTCTGATGCTGTTTCCACTGTGTTTACTTTCCAAATGTTTTTATATCCTTTCTGTTTTCATGTTCCCCTTATAACAAAAGCCTCTGTGGCACTATTTCTATGTAATTGTCTCTAGCTGTGACCATGAGCTACACGAGTACATGGTGTCCAGACTCTGCTGATTTTAATAGATAGCAGAGAACATTCGAGATCCACACCCCAGACCCCTCTGCCTTTATCTTGCTAGTTTCCACCCCAACTCAGTAGTGCATCGTGAGAGGATTCTCAGAGAGGTGTGTGGACAGTCTAGTTTCTGATGAACAAGCTCTGTCTACATCACTTCCTCAATGACAACCCCTCAAACCCTAGGATATGCATCCCAGTAATGTGAGACAGCCAGTATGAAGCCCCGGACTTTTGCTTAGGGCAAACATTTAAGAAGGGCATACCCTGATCTCAGGTGCAGGGAAGTTTGTCTGTCTGACAGGTGGCTTACGGAGGTGAGTAATCCCTACTTAAAGGTGGACTTGTCACAAGAAAGAGACCAGAGCTGAGTCTTACATTCTTAGAACTTCATATCTTATCAATTACACTTCTGGGCTGCGTGCTTTCAGTCGCCACATATTCAAGTCACCAGTTTTGTCTGTTTATTTGTTTGTTTGTTTCCAGTATTGGACAGAGAGAGGTAGCAGTTCTACTGTGTTCTGTGTTTCAGACATATGACTGGATGGTTGCCTTTCTGTCTCTACTTCTGCAGTTAGACCATCAGACTGGCTTAGTAAATTGGAATCCTCATTTTGTAGTTCAAAAGTGATTTTTTCCCACTTCTAATTGTAGCATCAGCATCTCAGTACAAGTTTAGTTTATACACAGTCAAGGATTTCTTAAGAGAAAACATATTGATACCCTCAGCTTTAGAACTGAGACATAAAGCTTGGCTAATTTTCAGTTCCTGTTCTTGAGGCCATTGTATTTGGGGAACATCATGTGATTAGTAATTGCACGTCAACTTGGTCAGGCATGGGATGCCCAGGAGATGATTAAATAGTATGCCTTACCATATCTGGAAGAGTGTTCTAAAGAGCTTAGCATCCACACTGGTGGACTAAAGGACATAACTGCTCCTGTGTGTGTGTGTGTGTGTGTGTGTGTGTGTGTGTTTATGTATGTGTGTATGTGTGTATGTATGTGTGACATCTGGCCAGTGGCTGGCTGAATAGAAAGAGGAATATAGGTGAAGGTTGATTCCTAGCTTGATTTGGGGGATTGATCTGTCAGTGATATTTTTAACTCTCAGGCTCTCAGGCTGACTAGATCTCAACTGTGAGCTCTACTGTTTTGAGATTTCTTTCAAACATAACACTGGCTTTACAAGTAGACACACAGAGAGAGCCACATGTAAGTCAAGGGCTGGAATACAGACTGAGAAAACTGTTCCTAGGCAGTTTTGTAGCTTGAGTGTGAAAGACACTATTGAAAAAAACATTGTGCATCATATGACTGTGTATACAGAACACACATACAGAGAGAGACATATACAATTGGTTCTATTTCTTTCATTTCTTTGAAGAACTCTGACTAATATTAGTACTTGAAATCTGAAATTCATAGTTTTCTTTATGGATCTGTAAGTCAGAGGCTTTGCAAGGCAAGTTACTTGCTGTAGGTCATTCTTCAAAGGAAGGCAAAGATAAACATGAAGGAAAGGAGAACATCATGGAGGATGTTAACACTGGGCTTGCATAGTTCCATTGGCAGGACTCGTGTCTTTCAAAACACTCAGTCTTTACTTCCTGATTTCTACACATGTCTAAATGTTTACAAAGGGAGTTCTAAGAACTCCATCTGTGCCTGGTAGTAAACTAGACAAGGCTCACACCATTCACTGTATCAAACAGAAGTCACTGAAACCTGGAGATTAGATTTAAAGGATGTGCACTGTCATCCACACAGTCCACAAAGTCCTATGAAGTTTCTATGATGCTGGCTATTGGATGTTTGCTATCCTCCAGCACCATCAGTCACTATCCTTGGTTCTTGTTTTGAGCCTGAACCTCATTGAAGACCACTTAGAACAGCAGTCTGAGTAGATCTCCGGTCATAGAGGATAGCAAGAAAGATGAGAACCATGAAGGAAACCTAAAACTAACGAAGGACTGAAGCCTTTGAGGATACACTGGATGTGCACATGTCTTACCGTCTCCAGCCTTAGTAGCACCAGTATCCTGCAGAGGAGCTCAATGATCTGAAAATGTACATGACTTGAGACTTGAAGAACCATTGGTGGAGACCGAGGAGTTCCAAGTGCAGATGATGTCCTATGCAGCAGGATGAGCCAGCAGGTCAGGGGGAGTGTGGGATGCCACCAGCATGCCCAGAGACTTGCATTTTGTTTTTAGAGTGGGGACACAATGATGATGCTTCTCTGCTGCCTTTCAGATGACAGGCAACATGACACTTGCTCAATCGCAAGCGAGTGCTTGTCACAAAGATTCTGGATGGTATTTTCTTCTCCTCTGGAAGATACAAGAAAACTCTACCATTCAGCCCCTCCAAGGCTTCAGGCATCTGCATGGAAGGCACAGCCAGAGCAGAGACAGTGTCAGTACATCCACTGCTCCACCACAGTCTGCTTTCTCATTAGGAAAACAAAAGGCCTCCCAGGAATTCTGAGACCTGCAAAGAAGGAGGTAGAAACAGCTTTCAAATGACTCAAAAGCATTTTTTAAAAAAAATCTATTGACTGAGTTCTCATTTGAAGTTCATAGAACACTCACTTCCTAGTTTGAAACTTGGTATTTGAGGAGCAAATTAAACATCCAAACTTCGTAAAATCTTCCTAAAAATGTATCTTAAAGAAACCAAATATGTCCAAACGATAACTGTTCTATTGAATAGAAAACTGTTAATTAAGAATATGGAAAGCAATACAGAATCAGAAAAGCCTACATTCTGTAATTCCTATTAAATTTAGCAATTTAGTTACTATGTTGAATTCTAATTAAAATGTTTAGCTGTTGGGACCTAAGAAAGTCATGTAGGACCAAAATTAACCCTGCAGAGATTGCTTTCTTGTGGCTGATGGGGAAAGAGGGGCTAAGGGTTCAGTGAAAGCTCAGACTGGACCATCCATCTCAACAGGTAAAGAAACTTGCTACCAAGTTTGGTGACTTGAGTGTGATCTCTGGAATCAGGTCCAAAGGACAGAACTCCTCCCAAAAGTTATCCACTGATGCCACACATGCACAGTGGAATTCATGTGCACAAGTGCGCACACACACACACACACACACACACACACACACACAAAGAGAGGGGGACATAAATAAACATAATATATTTTGCAAAGGCTCAAATGTCACAGTGCCTAAGAATGAATCTTAGCATCCAGTCAGTGTTGCAGAACAGAAGGCAGAAGCAGGCCAAGTCTTCAGCAAGCTAGCAAGCTTCTAAGAATGTGGATCCTGAGGCAAAACAAGGTTTGGAACCAGGGTGTGTCCAAACAGATGGACCATAAAAGGATTTTTTGAGAACTTGATGCAGACATTTGCACTTGCACCAGAATTATTGTTAATGTTGGCATTCATTCTACACTCCACTGAGCCAAGCTCCCTGGGCAAGCCATCCCCAAATAGGACTTGGAAGTGCCATTTCCACATCTACCTAGTAGGATAATGAGTCCCACCTCTGAATCCCCTGCCTGTGAGTTCAGAGCATTCCAGGGGTATCTGAAAAGATCTTCCCAGTACAGTCCCAATACCTCTGAGACCGTCTCATGCTCTTCCTACCCCAGCTTTAGTCTCCTTGATGGTGACCTGGGCCCTTGAAAACAAAAGAAGTAAAAAGTTCTTAAGAAGCCGTGGCTTTTTGTTTAGCTTCTGGTTCTTAGTGGCTTTGATGAAAAGCTGAATTATAGGAAAAACGATTTTGCACATTAATTTGGGATCATAGAATTCACATCCAACAAACTGGCGAGACTGGGCTCAGAGCTGGAGAGGGGAGACTCAGTTGGAACTTGAGAACTGTCCAAAGCTACATCCCATTTCCCTTTGCAACTGCAAGAGTGGGAGAGACCGATTTCTGAGTTGCGCTGATTTGTGCTATAATAGGCTTGGTAATGAGAAAGCACAGTGCCTCCCTTTGTAGCCTCAAACTCCAGGCTCTCCTGTCTCAGTTCCCCAAGCATCAGGAGGGTAGGTGTGCACTGCCACAGCGCTAACAGGAACAGCAAGATTTCTGTGTTCTGTTATCTTCTTCATGGGCTGAGGCTGAGCCTGGAGTCTCCATGTCAGTAGCATCTTTCAAGGCTGTTCCTCTGCAGCTCTGAAACCTTTTTTTTTAAATATAAACCAAGTTTATTTTGCCTTTTAAGTAGTGTTCATATAGCACTACAGGTAGGTAAACAATGTGAATTAGTATACGTCTTCTCAAAAGCCAGAGTTTTGTTATCGTTGTTGTCATTTTTAAGGAGTTGTGAAAATGATGTAGCCTATTCTAACAGGATAAATATTTTTAACCATTTCACTTTGAGTTAATGAAGGCTCACAAATGAGCAACACTCCTCATGGAGGAAAACAGAAAGCTGTTCTCGACAAGGGACAACTCACACACACAAGCAAAAAGAACTGTGTAAAAATAACTAACTGTTCCCATATTAAACTTTGACCACTGGGGAGATGCCTGGGGAGGTTCACTGTCAGATTATTGAAGCACTTGGGCACCCTCTAGAGGAATAACTTGAAAACCTTCAAAACTTCATTTGGAGAGGTTCACTGTCAGAATATTCAAGCACTTGGGCACCCTCTAGAGGAACAACTTGAAAACCTTCAAAACTTCATTTGGAAATAAGAAAAATCTGATTTTATGTAAGCTATGAAATTTTAAGCTCAGAGGTACCACTTGGACATTTTTATTTGGAAACCTCTTCAGAAGATGTCTTGCTCTAAAGCACCCATGAAATGGGCGCAGCCACTGTCTTTGCTACTGTTCCAGTCCTTTCTGTACAGCAACACAGGGACAATCATCTCCAGTTTCTGAACTGCTGTAAACTGTAAGCACTGCTACAGTGTGGGACAGCTAGCTTTCCTCCTGTTCTTAGGGATAGCATTCTTAACATTTGAATGCCTGTAGCATCGCTCATCTTTGGCCCTTCTCCCTCCCTCCTTCCTGTCCTTCTATTTGTCTGTGCTGGACAAAGTTCTGCCATTAGACTGTCACCCCATATCTGAGTTTCTTTTCATAGGATTAAATCACCAAATCATATAAAGTGACATCCCCTGAGATGACAGCTTGTTTCCATGTCACTTCCTTATGGCTCTTCTTTTGAGAAAGGCTCTCAATGTACAGCCCAGACTTAACACAACCTAGAGATCCTCCTGCCTCTGACTCCCAGTCCACATTGCTTTCATCTGAAATGAGATTAAAAGCTCAAGTTTCAACTTTTGTCCCCAGTACTGGGAGCTTTCTCTCTTGAAGATGCTCTGATAATTTAGTGGGCCAGCGTTGATTTGAATCAGTTTGACTTTGGGTTGATAAAAATATTCACTGAGTTCACGGACTTCATTTCTTCTCTTCGAGAGTCTCTGAGAACCTGGTTCTTATTTTATTCTTCAGGGCCCAAGAGTCCAGAGAGTAGAAATATACCAAAGGTGAAGATTCTAGCAAGAAACCTTGTCCCATAAACTCAGGCCTTAAAGAGAAAACTAAGGATGACTTAGAAGTAAAGGCAATGTATTTTTACACTCTGTTCATGGGGAGAATAAAAATCAGTAAGATAGACGGAAAGAGGACAGTAAAGAAAACAGAGACCTCCCCATGAGACCTTACAGGTATCTGTTGGTTGGGGTTCTCTGTGACCTTGTAGCCCCAACATCATCTCACCTGGATGTTCTAGTAACATCATGCCTGGTTGAGTTTACAGTTGTTTAAGATCAAACATATTACCAGTGTCGTAGTCAATGTTCTATTGTTATGAACAGACATCATGACCATGACAACTCTTACAGAGGAAAATTTTTAATTGGGACTGGCTTAACATTTTCAGGGGTGTAGTCTATTATTGTCATGGGGGGGTGGGAACACAGGAAGCCATGGTACTAGAGAGATAGCTGAGACTTCTACATTCCAATCAGCAGGTAGCAGGAAGGGAGTAAAGACATTGGGCCTAGCTTGACCATTGTTAGATTCTCTTTTTGATCACCAAGAAACAAATAGATTTAGGTCTGTGGAGATTTCCAGGCAAATGTGGTGGTTAGGCCCTGTAATTCTAACAACCTGGAGACAGAGAATAAGTAATGGTGAAGACCAACTTCAGCCCAGAGTGAGACCCTGTGTCAAAAAAAATAAATAAAAAAAACAAACCCACAAAGAAAAACAAACAAACAAAAAAAAAGAGCCTAAAGAAATGTACCACATCTTGATTACATAACCTTCTGGATACCCTGAGAGATTACTGGGGTCAGGCTAGTTGGACAATAAATCTTAAGAGTGAACAGCACTGATCAATCAATAGGCCTTGACTGTATATAAAGAGAAAGGGAGTGGAACATAAGTATTCATTGCTCTCTGCGTTCTCAGAGAGGATAATATATAGACAGCTGCTCAACCTGCCATGGTGGACTGTGGCCTCCAATTGTTGGCCAACATACACCCATTCATTAAGTTGATTCTTGGGCATGTGATTTAGTAATGGGGAAGGGACTCATGTGGTAGGACATGTACAAATCCGTGTGAACAGGCAGGCATGTTAAAAATAGGGAAAGGGTCCAGAGGAAGCTTCATAAACAAGAGAATATCCAAATTGCAGTCTTTAAGTATACTGTATGTATAACACCAACATTAACATGTAAAACATATCCAGATTTCAAGGAGAGACATTCTAGTCATGGTGGCACATGTTTGTAATCCTGGCACTGGGAAGATGAAGCAGGAGGATCTCTGTGAGTTTGGGTCAGCCAGGACTACAGAGTCAGTTCAAAACCACCTCATAGTTTGTCTAAAAAGAATTCTTTTTTTCAGTGAGATAACAAGTCCAGAATAGAGAAACAGAAAAGTCCAACAATAGAAGTGTTACTGAGGATGCAGACTGATAGGGGGCACTCAAAATCCTGGGATGTAGTGTAAGTTGGAAAACATTTTTATGCAAATAAAACTAGGTGTGCACACACCCTGTGATCGTGAAAGCACTTACCTGTGTACACTGTATTAGAGGATCTGCCTTCTCAGATCCAAATCCTCCATTTCAAGATGCAAGAAGCAGAGTCACACTGACTGCTGGGTGAGTCTACAGGGTGAGTCCGAAGTCATAAGTGCTGTGGACCCCCCTCAGTCCTGCAATTCTTGAGGGAACCAGCTACTACTGGTCCAGATTTGGCTCCTCAACACTTGGGTAAATTGTTAGTGAGAGCAGGGTATGTAGTCTCTGGGGCCTGAAAAACATTTGACTGTCATTCTTGGAATTAATCTACTGTGCATTTCTAAAGGAATCTGCACCCAGGAACTACTAGCCGGTAGCTTGGTGACATGTACTCTTTCCCTGGAGATGCCCCGGAGTGACCTTAGATTGGTCCCATTTCTAGCTGATAGAATTGGAGGTAGCACTTAGATTGGCTATGAGCTCCCTGCTTCTGTTCTTTTGGATTATCAGGGTTTAATGTCTTTCCTACAAAAAAAGACAACATAAGAAAAGTACAATTTATTGAGGTTGGAAGCCCACTGTCTGTGGCTGGCATCATTACCATGACATCATTCTGTGAATAGCATATGAAACTGGGCTCTAGCATTCATGTGGTAATTTGTGCCAAAACATGTTTGCTACGTGACCAAGACAAGAGAGATGAAGTAATAGAAAATATTTGGTAACTTAAGAACATAAGATTTTAAAGTTTTAAGCTTGGAAAGTTGTTATAATCATACAAATATTATTTTAAAATGTTTTATGTGTTCAAACATGTATGGCTTAATTAAACGATTAATGAAACATATAAATCTAAAGAAAATGAGAAAACTATCATTATAAGAATTGTGTCTGTTTTATCTTTAGTGCGTTAGAGACTCTGGTGATGACCTATATTCTGTATCCCCGTTTAGCAGGGTGTGGTGACACTGGGTGCTGAGGACCACAATGTATGGGTTTTCACCATTGGTTCCAAGCTCTGTGGCAGGATCCTCTCTGTCCACATAAGATTTCCAGTCTGGAACTTTTGGTCAAGCTCAGACATGAGCAAGGACTCAGCCTTGTGAATATTCCTCTGGGTCTGTTGCAGGGTCTTTAAGAATGTGACAGGGGAATGGCTAGTAACTTTTGCCTAGTGAACATCTCAATATGGGTGGCATCTGACCCTTAGGGCAAAAAGTAGGAGGTTAGTCCAATTTTCATAGCTTTAATTGACACATTTATTTTACCCTTCCTGATTTTTGCAGCCTCTATGCACAATGTAATTTTAGATGAACATTTAGGGCCTTTGCCAGATTTAGGGGAAAGTTTGATCATGAAGGTGAGGGCATTGTCAAATCTCAGAGGTAGAGGCAACCCATATACAGAATTTTTTGTCTTCTGATAACAGCAGAGAGTATGGGTCTCTTGTTCAACAAGAACTGCCATCCATTTGCCTCCTGTTTCTTTTTGTCACTTGGTTTCTTCCTGTGTTCTTTCTGTCAAGGTGAGGAGTCCCCTCTCTCTAAAGAGGCCCTATGGACACTGGCATTGGCAAATTGCAGTATGCATGTCTTTGCCCTTCTCCCAGAAAAATGAATGGGATAAAGCCAGAAGGTCAGCCCTTTGTGTTGAAGTCCATTGGCTGAGGGACTGGGCCTATAACATCCTGGGTAGGTGACCACTGCAACCTAGTATACCTGATTTCATGTTGAGCAAAGCTGCTCCATATAAAACCTCTTCATGCCTGTAGGAAGTGCAGAGTGCAGCAGCAGTGGAGCCCAGAGTGGAAGCCAGAGGCTTCCAGCCAGCCCCAGAGCAGAGCAGGATGCAGCATCCACAACTCCAGAGGTAGCAGCAATCAGGCCTGGGTTCCTGCTTAAGACGGGAGATGAAGCTGATCACATCCACCTTCTACCACAGCTATGGTTGTTTCTGTATTGTCAGACCCTGCCTGCAGGATCTGAGCTTTGAGCTCCTGTTGATCAGAACTGGAGGAGCCAGAGCCTGGGAAGTTCCTGGAGTACATTTCCTCTTATGAGGGTTGTTATGGGACCTCTCCACATCCACGGCTATGTCCCTCCTCTGTTCGGGGGAGTCTGATGGCCTGAACTTGGCTGCTGTCTTGGAGTGGCTCCTTTGGGTTATCATCTGGTAGTGGGCTGGGTGGGCTGACGGCTATTGTTTTATTAAGTCAGATATGGGTCTGGCCCAGAAGACGTGCCTCATAATGGGTTATTTCAGTCTTATGCATCCACTTACTGCAGTTCCCCTCAGGAGGTCCATTACAATGTTGGAGATGTAAGTTAATAACAGTTGCTGGCACAAAGTCAATGTATTTATTAGTATGGTTGTAGCAGCAACTGATCACAAAAAAGCAGGCCAAACAAGATCAACTCTTTTGGATAGATAGGCGACTAGCCTCCTCCAGGGTCACAGTACCTGAGACATCCATCATAGCTATCCTACTCCACAAAATTCCTTCTGGGCCTGTGTCCACCACCCACAATACTACTCAGGAGCCCCTACTGCTAGCATCACCATAGCAACAGTAGCACCGACTTGGAGCCACAGTTGCTGCCAGAAGAGGGGTGCAGCATGGATGGGCCAGCATGACCTATGAGCCTATTGGAAGTTGTGTATCATCCCAGGGGCAGCAGTAGCTGTTGTCCCAGGCGGGCTCACTTCCCTTCTCTTTTAGATCTTTGACTCAAATCAATAGAAGTGACAGAAATATACAGAGAGATAAATACATAGAGAAAATTATCAGGGTCCCAACCATACATTCATGCACCTGAAGAGACCATATGGACCCCAGTCATAGATCCTCACCACCTGCAACTCATTGACATCCTAAACAGAAGGTGCCTTAACCAAACTTAACTCTAGAGGTGACAAACCAGGCAACTTTCAATTTTGATCCATTTTTGGGCTGGAGGTATCAGATTCTTTAAAAGCATTGGCCATCAAAGAGATTTCATGAGGAACATCTCAGGTTGTACAACTCTCAGAGTTCTTGACCATTACATTCTTTCCATCTCCAGGAAACTCCAAGACCACCAGTGTTTCAAGGTCTGGACCCGAGATGGAGGTATGTTACTGGGAGTGGATTTTGAGGTTGCAAAGGCCCCCACCATTCCCAGTTAGCATTTGTTTTCTTCTACTTCTTCATCAACATCGGAGCTCTCAGCTGTCCATGCCACATGTTCTTGCTCTAAAACTCTGAAATTGCAAGTCCCCAGTTAAATATGCTGTTCTATATGTCGCCTGGGTCACCTGTTTAGTCCTTCTTAGTTCTAGCATTCTGTAAATAGAAATAACAACAAAAATCAAGCTTTCTGATTTTGTAGATTCTTTGCCAGGGCATGGTAAGATCTACCTACCTTCATTGTGATGATTTTCAAGACTATACTGATTTCTAAATCTTGCTTTTCTCAAAGACTGGAATGGTCCCCTTGTCAATAACAGATGGGGCCTGCTGATTCTGTTTACTAAGTCAGGTAATAGTGAAGGGCAGGAAAAGGAAGCTCCAAACACCCAACTGCAATTCGCTGTGAACTTAGCTTTGCTACACATGGAGGCCATTATGGGAAGAGAAAGCCATCCATTCCAGGCAGTCCAATGAGAGGAAGTGATTGGCTTCATCCAGAAAATAGGTTGAGTAGAGTTAAAATTTGCATTTCTGATAATTCCCAAGGAAATGAAGTTACTGGTGCTTGTCCAGGTTACAGTTTCAGAAGTGTTGGTCTAGTATGCCTGACTGGTAAGTGAGGAGGTTGTTCAGGTTTTGATATTTATGGGATTTCTTCTTTTCAGAACTTCTAGGAATACATGGCAAGTAGGCTTCAGTCTAAATGAATAACTTGTCTTCACAGTTTGCATGGTGGGTAATGTTTGTTGATCATCAACTTGACAGCACCTGGAATCTCACTGGAGACACACCTCTAGGCACCCAAGTGGAAGATCATTTGATTATTAGCTCTACTATATAAGGCATTGCTAGATTTAGGTTAGCCTCTGGACATGCCTGTGCAGAACTATTTTGATTAGACTAATTGAAGTGGGAAGACCCACCCTCTATGGTTGACTGGGATAGTGGACTGGATATGGTCGATGAAGTGATTTGAATACCAGCATCTCCCTCTGATCTCTGCTTGCAGTCAGTACAAGAGCTCTCAAGCGCCTGCTGTCTTGACTTTCTACTATGGTGCATCTTGCAACTATAAAACAAAGTAAACTTCTCTCCCTTAACTGTTGCTTTTGTACACATGTTTAATCAGAGCAACAGAGAAGTGACAAAGCCAATCAACTTTCACTTAAGCTCGTGAAAATCCACAGGAATCTCAGCCAGGAATCATATCCTATTCTCCAGGAAAACTGGAAATTCAGGAGGAAGAGACACTCTTTCACAGTGCTTCTCCATTCACAAGCATTTTATGGGAACACAGACACTCAAGAGACAGAAAGTGGTCAACTGCAATGGAACTGAAAGGACACAGACCCCAATCACATGGTGGATCCCATGAGTCAGAGGGTAGATTCCATTAGCTCTGCTTCCTAAGCCACCGTGTACTTATCTCCTTTTCCCCTGCTACCTGACTCCAGCTCCATCTTGCCTGCATCTTTCTGCCATGTGTCATGGTATTACTACTTTGATTTCCCATGATTCTGTGCTTTTCCCTTTGTATTCTGATGGCCATGGTGCCTGTTCAAAAAACACCATGCTGTGATGGATTTACTCCTGGTAATATCCTATAGCCACAAAGTTGAATTCAATCATTAACCTTAGTTGTTTGATTTCTGCTGTGCCTAACAATAGTTTTTGTTCACATTTAGAGGACAGAACCTTTGACTCCTTTTTATCTTTGAGGGGAGTCTTTCGACTAGGCTTCTCTGCCCCTGCACATAGAGTCTCTGTGTCCCCTTTCAAGTACATAAATCATAAAATACCCCTCCCTCTGATTTGGTTGGTTTCATAGCATGAAAAACCAGGGCCAGGATCTTTACAGATTCATTGCTTCCTTACCTTGTCCAGTACAAAGACTGCAGCACTGTATTAGGTGTGACACATACCCTCATGCTCCTGGTGCCCCTGCTCTCCCCGGTCAGAGTCCACTTCCAAGGGTGAGCCCCCAACTCCATCCTGTCCCTAGCCTGAGCCCAAGTCGTAGCCTGAGACCAAGCCCATGCCTTAGCCTGAGCCTGAGACCGAGCCCATGCCTTAGCCTGAGCCCAAGCCCTAGCTGTGACCCAAGCAAGAACCCAAGCCCCAGCTTGAGTCCTAGCCCAAGACCTAGCCCTAGACTTGGCCCTAGAACTAACCCTAGTCTGAGCACGAGCCCGAGCTCCGGAACTGATCCGAGTAGGAGACCAAGCCCTATCCTGAGCCAGAGCACAAACCCTAGCCCTATCCCTGGCCCAAGACCTCGCCCAAGCCTGAACCCTAGCCCTAGCCTGAGCCTGAGCCCGAGTCTGAGCCTGAGCCCGAGTTCGAGCCCGAGCCCGAGTTCGAGCCCGAGCCCGTGCCCTAGCTGTAGAGTCAACTAAAATACAATTTTATTAGTCTGGGCTCTTAGTCTGCAGCACATCTATCTAGGCTCTTATGGCTCTTAGAGTCTCTAGGGAGAAGTAGTGTGTAATTCTTATAGGAGGACTCAATTTATATGTTACTAGTCCTTTTCCACTTGCAGCTTTTATTACCCTTTATTTGTTCTCCAGGCTTACTGGCTTAGGTAATATACGCCCAGGGGTATTCTTTTTCAACTCCAGGCAATTTCATACTCTGTTTGCTCCTTTCACTTTGATAAGTCTCTTATTTAAGTTAAGGACATTTTCTTCTGTATTTTTGTTGAGAATGTATTTTTCTTTGTTTTGTTTTTTGGGTTTTTTGCTTTTGACCCGAGTTTCTTTTCCTCCTTCTTATATACTTTATTGTCTTTATCATTTTATTATTATCTTTGTTATTTTGTAGAAAAGCCCTATCTATTTCTTGGATGTTTTCTTACAGGATTGACTTTCTTTATTTATTTTTCCTTCCTTCCTTCCTTCCTTCCTTCCTTCCTTCTTTCTTTTTTTTTTCTTTTTTTCGGAGCGGGGGACTGAACCCAGGGCCTTGCATTTGCTAGGCAAAGCTCTACCACTGAGCTAAATCCCCAACCCCTCTTTCTTTCTTTCTTTCTTCCTTTCTTTCTTTCTTCCTTCCCTCCTACCTTCCTTCCTTCCTTCCTTCCTTCCTTCCTTCCTTCCTTTCTTTCTTTCTTTCTTCTTTCTTTCCATTTCCTTTCTTCCTTTTCCCCCTCCACTCTTTTCCTCCTTTTGGATTTAACATATTCCTCTATATATGCATCTATTCCTCCTAACATCTCTTCAGTGCCTGAGATTCTCTATTCCATCTGTTGTAGTCTGTTATTAAAATCTGCCTCTGAGAGACTATTTGAGTTCCTACATTTTTCTCATCGACATCTCCCTGTTTAGGTTTTCTTTATTCATTTCCTTCCACAGTTAGGGTTTTCACAGATTTCTTTATTTTTCTCTTTAAAGACCTCTATCATATGTGCAAATGCTGTTTTACACTCTTTTTTATTCTCGTTCTTCAGTCATGTTGACATATTCAGGGCCTTCTGTGATAGTGTTGATGGTCTCTAATAGACATTTGAATGCCCTGGCTGTTACTGGTTGTGGTTTTATACTAGTCTGTAGGTATCTGGGATTGGGAAGATTGTAATTCTAGGTGCTGGAGTCTGGTTTTGTGTGATAGAAAGTATTTAATCTCAACCATGAATTTCTACCCATCCTTTGTCCAATTAGTTTCTGGATAAAAGATGCATACAAGCTTTATATTTATGATAATCCTTAATTAGCACATGAACTGTGCAGATAGCTCTCCTGTACACTATTATGTATATTTCTCAGCCAATAATTTCATTACATAATTTGCCATGGTTTTGTCTGGACTGCTTTTAACCCCAATTAGCCAATTCACATGGCCATTATCTAAAGATTCTTACCTCATGGTGGGTTCTCCTCTGCTCTGTTTACCTTCTTCTATCTGCCCCTGTCATGGTCTCCTCCCACCCCCAAGCTGGGAACACCTGGGAACACCGATTTCAATTCTGCACAGCTTTTGAGTGTAGGCATTTTTATTTACAATTCAGAAATAACTTGGGGGTGAGTTCACTTAAGAGTATGGATTAGTGTTTTCTTTCTTTTGTTTTGTTGTTGTTGTTTTTCATTTGTCTTTGTCTGTCTGTTTGGTTGGTTAGTTGGTTTTTGAGACAGTGTTTCTCTATTAGTATTTTCAAAAGCCGATTGTTTGATTAAGATATCTGGGGTCAGAGAAAGGACCACCCATTTCCTTAAATCTTGTGTATGGTAATCAAGAAATTCTACTAAAACTTCTGAAGGGCCCTGTTACCCTTCAGCCCCAGGGTATATAGGTACCTCTGGATATTCTCTAATTTACTTTATTGATCAGGATGATCTTAAACTCAGAGATCTGCCTGCCTTTGTCTCCCAAATGGTGGAATTAGAGGCGTGTGCGAGCATGCCAGGCTAGTGCCCTGAATAATTGCAAGAACTGAGTAGTCTCTCCCTGCTAAGAAAGATTTTGATATGCATGCTGTGCAGACATTTTCAGGGACTCATGAAATCAGTATGTCTTGCTGACTCATGCCTGCTGAGGCCTGCCTGGCTCTGCCAGGTAGTCCCAAAGCTGTTTACTATCCAGAGTCTACCCAACTGGATCGCTGATTTGTCTGTGAAGGGTTTGTGAGTAGATCAAGCTGCTGCTGCTGACCTGTGAACTGAACTGCCGATTTTCCATCTGAAAAAACAGATGGGAGTTGCTCTAAAGAACCATTTCTAAACAAGTCCACTCCCCCATATCCTTTCTTTCCCACTACCTCTGGTAAAAATGGCTAAAAGGAAAGTTAAAATACGTAAGAACCATCATTAAAAATAGGTTTTAAAAAGTTGCAGTTATACTCCTGCGTTTTAGTCCCTGAGAAACATCCCTGGCTCTTCTGCAACTTGGTGTGTAGACCAGGGCGGCTTAAAACTTACAGAAATATGTCTGTCTTTGCCTCCTGAGTGCTGGGATTAAAGGCATGTACCACCACCCCATCCAGTCAACAGCTCTTGGAAAGTTTCACTCACACATGTCATGGTGCTGTTTCTACCACATGAGTCACTAAGAGATAAGGACACTCTTACCTTCCCACTCCAGTGGTTCTGTTGAGTACCTCTATTCCAACGCACATGATCCAAATTATTCTTCTGCTCCTAATGTTGTTTTACTTTTCTTCTGTTGCCATTTGGAAGTTAATGTTGAAATTAAAAGCTTTAAAAGTCAATAAATAAATCGCAAAAGTTAAAACATGCACATGAACGATAATCAATACTTTACATGGCACAATGGTCAAGATATTTCTAAATTTAGAAAAATATGAGGGACATCTATCATGTTAAAGAAACATAAGAGTTATCTCTGATACCTCTTCAGTTACCTACTCTAATAGGAACTAAGGTTGAAAGAACCATTAGGAAATCTGTACTTTCCTGACAAAGACCAGCTTTGGCATCCATCTGGTGTGCAAACTGAGGCAGCCATTGGGGGTCAGTGCTTAGAGCTTCTGATGGTTGGATCCAGATACCTAAAGATGCTGCTGCCAAAGGAAACCAGAAATCAGAGAAGTTACTCAGCAGACCTTTTTTTTTTTTTATTTTATTTTTTTATTATCTTGAGTATTTCTTATATACATTTCAAGTGTTATTCCCTTTCCCGGTTTCCGGACAGACATCACTCTCCCCCCTCCCCTTCCTTGTGGGTGTTCCCCTCCCAAACCTCCCCCCATTGCCACCCTCCCCGCATAGTCTAGTTCACTGGGGGTTCAGTCTTAGCAGGACCCAGGGCTTCCCCTTCCACTGGTGCTCTTACTAGGATATTCATTGCTACCTATGGGGACAGAGTCCAGGGTCAGTCCATGTATAGTCTTTAGGTAGTGGCTTAGTCCCTGGAAGCTCTGGTTGCTTGACATTGTTGTACTTTTGGGGTCTCGAGCACCTTCAAGCTCTTCCAGTTCTTTCTCTGATTCCTTCAACGGGGGACCTATTCTCAGTTCAGTGGTTTGCTGCTGGCATTCGCCTCTGTATTTGCTGTATTCTGGCTGTGTCTCTCAGGAGCGATCTACATCCGGCTCCTGTCGGTCTGCACTTCTTTGCTTCATCCATCTTGTCTAATTGGGTGGCTGTATATGTATGGGCCACATGTGGGGCAGGCTCTGAATGGGTGTTCCTTCAGTCTCTGTTTTAATCTTTGCCTCTCCCTTCCCTGCCAAGGGTATTCTTTTTCCTCATTTAAAGAAGGAGTGAAGCATTCACATTTTGATCATCCGTCTTGAGTTTCCTTTGTTCTAGGGATCTAGGGTAATTCAAGCATTTGGGCTAATAGCCACTTATCAATGAGTTCAGCAGACCTTTTTATGAGGGAACAACGCTTAAATTACTGGGGCTGGAACTTCCTGAGGGTACTGGAAAAAGTACGAACTTTTTCTAACTCCTTGGGGCCAGCAAGAAAGAAAAGGAAAGAGAGACACTTCTCTCTCTCTCTCTCTCTCTCTCTCTCTCTCTCTCTCTCTCTCTCCACACACACACACAAACACACACACACACATACAAACACAAATACACACATGAACACACAGAGGCAGGAACACACGCACTGAGTGGATGAAACAAAAGACAAAGTCCAATAATTTCATATACACAAATATATGCGTACAAACACACAGACGTATATGCATAGAGACCTATAGACAGACATATGTACATTCACACATAGATTAGTTAATGCAGACCTCCAGCAAGCAGGCTTCAAATATTTCATACCTGGATGCATAAGTACACGCAATAGGTGGCCTGAGAAAGCAACACACACCCAGAAAGGCAACAACCTTTGCACATATACCTACATACATACACATTGTTGATGGGTGAAAGGAACAATATTCCAAACTACCATAGACACAAACATTGCACATACACATATGTGGTGAATGAGGGTGGAAGCTCCAACCCTCATTCATGCAAACTCTGCACATATACATACATACATACATACATACATACATGCATACATGCATACATGCAAGCATACAAGCATACACAATTGATAGATAAAAGAACAATGCTCTAACCATCACACACACAACCCTTACACATATTCACACATACCCATAGTTTATGCTAGAAGAAATAATGCTGCAGCCCACCACACATAAACCTCAACAGAGACACATAGTTGGTGGATGCTCCAATCCCCACAATTTATTCTTCATTTCATCCAATATATATCCCAGCAAAATCTTTCATGCAGTATTAAATTACAACGTGTTTCTGTTTTAGTTTTATTGTACTGAATGGTTAGTGAATGATGTGTTTTTCAATACCTTATAAGAAATAACATTACAAGTACAAGTAAAGGACAAATATTAGTACCAAAAACTCATGAACCTTCATAACAAAGCAACTTATCATAGATTAACAAAATGCAAGCAAGCAAGATAGTTTTCTCAGCCAGTTTCTCTTACTGGCAGGCAGCAATTAGCAATTACAAAGAAATGAGTAATTAATTTCTTATTTTTCTTAAAAGTAATCTTTTAAGAATCTTAAAAGAATTACACTAAAGTTTTATATAAAAATCAGTCATATCTTCCTTAAGTCCTCAGAATGCATATTGACTTATCAGAAATTCGTAGTAAGTCTTATCAGGATGCTGAGGGGAAAATGGGTGTAAGAAATCAATTATCACCAGTCCAGCCTGAGTGACAGTTATGTCAGCTACTTGTGCCATTGTACTTATTTCCTGATCATAAAGATCCTAGCTTAACCCATACGAGTGTGCCTTTCTGAACTTCAAATTATTTCCTAAGATTTTCTACATCATAGCCAATAGTAGAAAACATCTCAGCCTAGCTTCACTAACAACTTTTATTCCCAATATTTTGTAAAGGTGGAGGTCATTGCTGACAATCTAAGTATCTAAGTTCTTCACAGGTCCAAAGGCTTTTCCTCCTATTGATGATGGACACTGCCATCCTATGCCACATATGTGACTAGAGTCATGGGTCTCTCCTTATGTACTCATTGGTTGGGGGTTTAGTGCCTGGGAGGTCTAGTGGGGTTCAATTGGTTTATATTGTTGTTCTACCTATGGTGTTGCAAACCTTTTCTGCTCTTTCAGTCTTTTCTCTATCCTCTCCATTGGGGTCCCCATGTTCAGTCCAATGGTTATCTGCAACCATCCTAATCTGTATAGTAGGGCTCTGGCAGAGCTTCTCAGGAGACACCCTTTATCTGGCTCCTGTCAGAAAGCACTTCTTTTTTTTTCTATTCTTTTTTTTTTTTTCGGAGCTAGGGACCAAACCCAGGGCCTTGCGCTTGCTAGGCAAGCGCTCTACCACTGAGCCAAATCCCCAACCCCCAGCAAGCACTTCTTGGCATCAGCAATAGTGACTGGTTTAGTTGCTGTTTATGGAATAGATCCCGAGGTGGGCCAGTCTCTGGATGACTTTTTCTTCAGTCTATGCTCCATTCTTTGTCCCTGTATTTCCTCCCATGAGTATTTTGTTCTCCCTTCTAAGAAGAAATGGCACATCCACATTTTGGTCATCCTTCTTCTTGGGCTTTTGGTCTGAATGCTCTCTGAGTCCAGGGAAACCAAGGATGGGGATTGGGGCTAACTTCAGAGAGTTCTCTATTGTAGGTTTAGAGTGGCTCTTGCACCTTACCACCACCCTAGACCCTTAGCTCATCCCCTGACTCACATGATAATGACTGCGAAACCAAGTGGACGGGTGCTTGAGAACAGCTATCTCAATTCCTGAAAGATCACCCTGTGGCATCTCTCCTTGGGTGCTGATAACAGGGTCCAGGGACTTTGGCCTCAGCCCAAAAGTAATGGGAAACTAAAAAAGAACAACCAGGGAACTTTCCTACCTCAGGAAGGGTAGGAAGGAAGCCTGGTGCACGTGCAGAGGCCTGCAAGGACCTGTCCTACCCAGTCTTTGTGCCCTTCCCCTTTTCAGCTTGTCAGCGGGGTTGCCAATGTCCAAGTGACCTAGCCAGGTACCTCTTTTTTTTCTTAAATTTCTTTTTTTTACTTTACATTTCAAATGCTAGCCCCTTTCCTGCTTTCCCCTCCATACACCCCCTATCTCATCTCCCCTCTCCCTGCTTCTTTGAGGGTGTCCCCCAACCATCCACTCAACACTTTCTCCCTCCCCGCCCTGATATTCCCCAGCACTGCAGGGGCCCATCCTTGGCAGGACCTAGGGCTTCTCCCATTGGTGCTCAAAAGGCTATCCTCTCCTAATATGCAGCTGAAGCCATGGGTCTGTCCATGGATACTTTTTGGATGGTGGTTTAGTCCCTGGGAGATCTGGTTGGTTGGTATTGTTGTTCTTATGGGGTTGCAAACCCCTAGAGCTCCTTGAGTCCTTTTTCTAAATCCTCCAATGGGGACCCTATTCTCTGTTCAAGTTGGCAGCCTCTGTTATTTGTCATGCTGCGCAAGAGCCTTTCAGGAGACAGCTATATCAGGCTCCTATCAGCTTGCCCTTCTTGGCACAGCAGTATTGTCTGGCCTTGGTAGCTGTATATGGGCTGAATCCCCAGGTGGGGCAGTCTCTGGATGGTCTTTCCTTCAGTCTTTGCTCTAAACTTTGCCTCTGTATTTCCTCCTGTGAGTATTTTTGTTCCTCCTTCTAAGAAGGACTGAGGCATCCACACTTTAGTCGTTCTTCTTCTCGAGCTTTATGTGTTCTGTGGATTCAATTTTGGGTAATCCAAGCTTTTGGACTAAACTCTTAAGGGCTCTCTCTCTCTCTCCTCAGATTTACCCTCAGTCTGTGTCATCGCTGGGATGTCCCACTTCAATTGTAGCTGCTCTTCTGCACATATTGGAAACTAGTGCTTATTCCTTGTGAAGATGAATTTCTTTCTTTTTGTGTGTGGAGGGGTCTGTGCTTATGTGTAAGGAACTGCTGACTGGCTATGCACATGAATGGATAGCTAGTGCCCATAGACTGCAGCCTGCTCCATCTTCCCCACCCTTGCCTGAGGGAGCTTGCTAGGGATCCTGGCTTCTGAGGGAACACGTCTTTCCCGTCCATTCACTCTACACTATTTCCTGTTCTTTCAAATTTTTTTAGTGAAGCTGAAAGTGCAGTTCAGTAATAGATTCCTACCTATGTAATAGATTCCTAATGCTGTAGGAGTCTGCAGAGTTAGAACCTGTTTATTCTTGGCAGGAAGGCTGCTCCTGTGGCCTGGGAAAGAGCAAGGCCTTTCTAAAAGAATACAATGTAACATTCTTTTGGAAGTTACTCAGAACCTGCTTAGCTACTGCAAAAACACCCTAGAAAAACTGATAGGTGTAAATGTAAAGTGGATCTAAAACTTCATAATGAAAATTTCCTTAATTTTACCAGAGTTTGGGGTTAAAGGACAAAATTAAACATAGGGAAAATACACTTGAGTGCTGGGAGCTCTGCAGCAGCCTGGGAGGGAAATAGGAGGGAGGGGCCACAGTGGGTGGGGTTCGGGTATAGGTGTGAGGCCATGTGCTTTCCCATTGCTTACCCGCCATTGTTCACCCCACCGCTCACTTTGGACAGACTTCCAAAGAGGTGACACAGGTCAGAAAGAGTCATATTAACCAAGACAAGTAAGTGTCACTACAACAATACAGAAAAAATAATTCAAAGAAGGCATTCTTAACTCTCATTCTTAACTCTTGATCTGGAATAAAATAAGAAGCAAATTGAAATGTTTATTGGAGACAAATATTTGACACTTTTGCAAATAATTAATAGGTGATGCCTAAATGTTGGGTATGGAATTTAGTGAAAATGCTTCTGTTGATATCATATATAATAGCAGAAATCAATTGGCAATAGTATGAGATTAACAGGCAGGCGAATTTTAGCAGGGTTGTTGAGGATGCTTCTAAAACATGTCATATTTGCCAGTGACACAATCCTGGTGGAAACCACTTAGGCAGGACATGTGTGAGCATCAAGTCTCAAGGCCCTCTGAATACTCAGATGGATTTTATACTGGTGTTCCTTCAACTCTACATGTTCTGCAGAAGACAAAGGCAACATATTACTAAAAAATATTTAATGGCCTCCTCTCCTCTCTTTTTCAGGCCCTTCTTGTTAGTTTGCACCTCTGAGTGCAAACATTAAATTAGCTATAAGGCATATCGTCTGGAGACATTATTGAAGATTTGTGCCTCTGTAAAAAGTTGATTTTCAAACGGGGGTTTCCCAAACAGCACAAACTAGGACAGAGACATTAAATCATCACCGCAATACTTAGTTTAAAAAATAGAATGATGGCAACGCAAACCTGATGGATTCTGTTGTAATGTGGGAGATGTAAACATAGAGTGAGCAGTCAGAGAGCAAGAGAAGCCCATGGTGTTTGAGATGTCTGAAGGAATACACCACGGAAGGTCTACAGAGTTCTTAGTTCTTGGAGTATTCATTCTGTATGATACTAAAAAATAGACAAGTATTGTGCTGGGTATTTTGGCACCTAATCCTTCTAAATTCCTTACAGACTAATAATATTCTGGCACAGGAGTACATTTAATGACATTACTCAATTGGTACAAATAATGAGCACATTTTAAATACTGTCCAGCAAATCTTTTGCTAAGTATCCAAACATGTTGATCATAGCCCAAATATAGAGGTTGGAATTCTGTCAAGCTTGTGGCCTGGTAAAACTTTTTCAATATTCCCGTGAAGCTTCAGTAGACTTACTCAGTAAGCCGACACATTGGGTAAATACATATGACAAATCAGCTCCTATTTGAAGTTCCACTTCCTTGGCAATGGCAACAGGTACCCCAGATTTATTGATTACAACCATTGTTTCTATGACTGTTGGAATCCTTAAAGGGGAGCCACATTTTTAGGACGGAACTTCTCCAGAATGCCTTCTTTGTCCACAAGAGCAGTGTTGTAGGTTGCTTCACATACTCTTCCTATTAGGGTAACGCCATAACTGTTAACTTCCTCTATACAGTTGTTTAAGGTTGCATTGGTTGTATTGTGCGTAATAAGACATCTCATGTTCTTGTATGTGACTTCTACAAGAGCAAGGCGTTTCATTCAAGCCATATGAATTTAGTTTTTTAAAGAAACATGGAATAGGGTTATGAAAGAATTAAAAAATTGAATACAGAAATGATTCCAAGCAAAAATCAAAACCAGCAGCAGGGGGGGGGGAATGAAATCTGCTTCAATATTTATATACTCCACTTAAAAGTTTAAATGGTTGAGGACAGGAAATCAATGTATTTGTCCATTGGCACAAAAGATGTGGTATAGTGAGGGGTGAACAGAATGCATTCTATGACTAACTATTGGGTTACAATGACTTTGGGAACTGCGTTGTAACGTGTGTATTTTTCCGTCTCACAAATAATGTTTTGTCATTTGTCTTAGTGAAAATAACTGCTGTGGAAATAGATTTAAAAAAAAAACATTTCCCCAAACTTCAGTTCCTTTTCCCCCCCACTGTGGCATTTCAGGACAGGGCCTGCTGGGGATGCAGCTAGCAAGAAGCTCTGTCTGTAGCTCCTGAAATAAAGCTGTATCTATCTTTTCATCTTTTCAGATGTGTGTCCAGAGAAACATGCAACTTTCTAGGGGTAGGAATGGAATGATGAAGTTGAATTCATAAAGGAGAGTGAGAAAGAGGGAGAGAGAGGGCGATTTTTATTTGAATATCTGTCTTTCTGGGGGGAAAGAACAGGTTTGCAAAGTCAGTTTTGAAGAGTACTGATTGATTCTTGTGTTTGCAAACTCTTTTCAAATGTGTAAGGTGGGGGAACGAAAGTGTTGAACTTCAGGAGAGGAGTTGTTTGGCTTCATGTTTGAGTATTTTGACAATAAGGACTATTGTAATAGTTTGTAATATTCATTCAGTTTGCCAGGTCACAGGTAGGCTGAAGGGTGGGGAATGGTGCTAAGCTGAGCTGATTGGTGCATCCACTCTTCCACCTTTTGCAGATCATGGCAGGGGCACCCATGGCCCACACCAAGGTTCTCCAGTTTCCTCTCTCTGCTCATCCCCCATGTACCCGCTTCTCCCTCCATCTTGCTCTTAAGCATCCTGGAGTCAGTTTCTGGAGACAATGTTTAACAAACTCCCTTTTCCTTCTTACTATCTGTCCTGTTTCCTATGCAGGTCACCTGTCCCCTGTGATGCTACACATGCTCCATTCACACTTGTGTGTACTGTTAAAATAGCAGTCAGTCTGGGGAGACTGAGAGCAGAAGTTGTAGCTGTCTGGAAGCACATTCTTTTGTGTGTCTGGTTTGGAAAGCCGACCATCCTGTAGGAAGTTCCTTAATTGTTTACAAAACTGTACAGTTGATGCACGTCTAGGACTTTGCTGTTTTTCCTGGGCGAGTTGTAACCTAGAATTACCATTCTATGAGTCTGCTTTCTCACACCGACTGAGCTTTGCCCTGGGAAATCCTGCTACAATACCCTTTGTGCCCTTCCAGTGCTGCAGTTCAGACACTTGGAAACTTACCTGAAGCTCTCCATCCAGAAATTCAATTTACCTGAGTGAACTCAGCTTACTAATTAGCCTAGTTATTGGCCATTTTTCCTGAATTACTCTGTTTTCTTGTTTGTGTCACTATGTACAACATTGTGTTTCATTATGTGAAACTTTACTTCTTTTTATGATGAGTATCTGTTCATCTTTTAAAAGTTGGGATTCACTTTGAATTAATTGCTATGTTGTCTCAGGTAGAAAAATACTAATTTTCAAAGATAATGTATTTAAATATATACCTCCATTCCCTTATCCCCAATTGACAACTAATAAACTACATAGGAAAACAACCTCTTCTCGACAACCAATCACTGTTTTGTGTTTGTTTGTATGTTTGTTTGTTTTTTGACGTCTGACAGGGATCCTTTAATGACTGACAGTGGTGAGGAAGAACCACACTTGACAAAAGCTCACATGGATGGGACCATGCAAATGAACCTCATGAGTATTCATGACACACTAATGAGGGGAGAAACAGGGCTGTGATGAGGGCAAGGCTTGAGGTGGAAGTAATGAGTTCACTAGGCACATAGACAGTAACTATGATGTCTGAGGCCAGCCTGGGCAGCGAGTGATTGATAGGGGAGCCATGGTGGCACTGATCCACCTTCAATGACTGACAGTGGGGGCTGTGATACACTTGATGGACGGTTCCCATGGGCAGAGTCTCTGGGTGTGTGGAGGGTAATGATGACACCTGTAGCCATCCCTCAGCAGGGCTGGGACCTCACATAGTCAAGAAGTGTGTATGTGTGTGTGTGGGGGGTGCGTATAACATCACCAGCAGCGGAGGCCGAGCCCCAGTGTGCGTTTGACGTCAGGATTGCCCCACAGTCATGCACGCACACCCGCCCAATGCTTTCACCATTTAGTGTGATGTTTTCTACCATTTTGTACAAGGAGTTTTCCTACATGTTGTATTCTGTTCTCAAGTTGGAGGGTGTTTTTACTTAGCATTTGTCCTTGGCAAATGGCGTTTTGTAATTCCTTCTATATATCAGTCTCAACCTTAAGTCATAGGATTTTAAGTCTTGTGCCTGATACTTAAAAATGAACATGAAACACTACTTGTTTTTTAACATTTGTTCCAAAATTTAATAATAATTGGTAAATTCCTGTGTATGGCCTATGCTATAAGACTCTTTGCTAAGTGGTTTCCCATTTAATATTCCAAAGGTCTATTTGAATTCAGCGTACTGAGAAAGGAACAGGTTTACAGAGATAACAATACTTGGTTGGCTCACGTGGTATTAAAGGAACCAAGATTTTTACTTTCTTTTGATTCATGACCCAGGTGCTAACTCTTTTGTGAGCAACATTTTAAAAGGACAAAATTTTGCATTTTTCCATATATTTGTAAGTGTGTTTTACTCCAAATTACTGGCAGTATTTTGTTATTTCTGCCCAAGAGGATGTTGTCTGATTCCTGGCAGCTGTAGTGACTGGTGTTTGCAGGATGCTGGGACTCGGATTGTAGGCCTCATGGTCGCACCGCAAGTTCTTTTAACGTGGGAACCATCTGTCTAGTAACCAGAGCTGTAGTTTATAAGAAGGTGAATGCAGATTTAAGTATGGACACTAAGGGAGGATAAACACACATGCAAGCATGACAGGCATGAGAGAAAGAAAGGCAGATGTGGGGAAGCGAGCTGTGTAATCCAAAGACAGAAGTAAGCCGAGGCCAAGAACAGATTATTTGAAACACCTATAATTAATTAATTAATTAATTAATACATTAGTGTATTCTGTGTGAAAATGTCTATAAGTGTCAGTGCGAATATATGGAGGTCGGAGGACAATGAGTGGGGAGGTCATCCTCCTACCACATGGGATAGAACTTGGATCCTCATGATTGATGACAAGTTGCTTAACCCCCTTTTGAAAATTACATTTTTTAATATTTTTTTATTAGATACATTTCTTTGTTTCTCCATCTTTATTAAATTGGGTATTTCTTATTTACATTTCAATTGTTATTTCCTTTCCCAGTTTCCAGCCAACATCCCCCTAACCCCTCACACTCCCCTTCTATCTGGGCTTCCCCTCCCCATCCTCCCCCCATTAAAACCCTCCCCCCCAAAATCACATTCACTGGGGGTTCAGTCTTGGCAGGGCCAAGGGCTTCCCCTTCCACTGGTGCACTTAATAGGCTATTGATTGCTACCTATGAGGTTGGAGCCCAGGGTCAGTCCATGTATAGCCTTTGGGTAGTGGCTAAGTCCCTGAAAGCTCTGGTTGGTTGGCATTGTTGTTCATATGGGGTCTCAAGCCCCTTCAAGTTCTTCCAGTCCTTTTTCTGATTCCTTCAACGGGGGTCCTATTCTCAGTTTAGTGGTTTGCTGCTGGCATTCGCCTATGTATTTGCTGTATTCTGGGTGTGTCTCTCAGGAGAGATCTACATCCGGTTCCTGTCAGCCAGAACTTCTTTGCTTCATCCATCTTATCTAGTTTGCTGGCTATATATGTATGGGCCACATGTGGGGCAGGGTCTAAATGGGTGTTCCTTCTGCATCTGTTCTAAACATTGCCTCCCTATTCCCTCCCAAGTATATTCTTGTTCCCCTTTTAAAGGAGTGAAGAATTTGCATTTTAGTCATCCTTCTTGAGTTTCATATGTTCTGTGCATCTAGGGCAATTCGAGCATTTGGGCTAATATCCACTTATCAGTGAGTGCATAACATGTATGTTTTTCTGTGATTGGCTTACCTCACTCAGGATGATATTTTCCAGTTCCATCCATTTGCCTATGAATTTCATGAAGTCATTGTTTTTGATAGCTGAGTAGTATTCCATTGTTTAGATGTACCACATTTTCTCTATCCATTCCTCTGTTGAAGGGCATCTGGGTTCTTTCCAGCTTCTGGCTATTATAAACAAGGCTGCTATGAACATAGTGGAGCACATGTCTTTGTTATATGTAGGGACATTTTTGGGTATATGCCCAAGAGAGGTATAGCTGGGTCCTCAGGTAGTTCAATGTCCAATTATCTAAGGAATCTCCAGACTGCTTTCCAGAATGGTTGTACCAGTCTGCAAACCCACCAACAATGGAGGGTTTCGCCAGCATTTGCTGTAACCTGAGTTTTTATCTTAGCCATTCTCGCTGATGTGAGGTGAAAATCTCAGGGTTGTTTTGATTTGCATTTCCCTCATGACTAAAGATGTTGAACATTTCTTTAGGTATTTCTCAGCCATTCGGCATTCCTCAGCTGTGAATTCTTGTTTAGCTCTCAACCCCATTTTTTAATAGGGTTATTTGTCTCCCTGGGGTCTAACTTCTTGAGTTCTTTGTATATTTTGGATATAAGACCTCTATCAGTTGTAGTATTGGTAAACATCTTTTCCCAATCTGTTGGTTATCTCTTTGTCCTAACAACAGTGTCCTTTGCCTTACAGAAGCTTTGCACTTTTATGAGATCAAATTTTTCGATTCTTGATCTTAAAGCATAAGCCATTGGTGTTTTGTTCAGGAAATTTTCTCCGGTGCCCACATGTTCGAGATGCTTCCCCAATTTTTCTTCTATTAATTTGAGTGTATCTGGTTTGAAGTGGAGGTCCTTGATCCACTTGGACTTAAGCTTTGTACAGGGTGATAAGCATGGATCGATCTACATTCTTCTACATGCTGACCTCCAGTTGAAGCAGCACCATTTGCTGAAAATGTTATCTTTTCTCCATTGGATGGTTTTGGCTCATTTGTCA